>NW_026896656.1:0-244261 GCF_033153095.1 Gastrolobium bilobum
TAATTTGATTTCAAATAGGTTGGTCATATAAATATATTTTATTTATGCAAATAATAATCGGCCCACAGGAAGGTTATTGTTTAGCCGAATAACATATGTTGTGTGATCATGTGTGTGTTTATTGCTTATGCGGATAGTGATCGGCCCACAGGAAGGTTATTATTTGGCCAAGTAACAAACATACCTGTGGTAATAAATATGTGACAATTATCAAGAATTCTCCATGTAATTCATAGTCGGCCCACAGGAAGGCTATGATTTGACAGGACTTATTGTCAATGTTTGATTACTACATTAAGAGTACCACTTACAAGTTGATATTTTTGTCCACAGACTAAATATTAATGTTGTGCTAGGTATCTTATAATAAACTCATTTTACTTCGGATTATTTGTCTATATCGTGTATGAATATATATGATATGACATGTTATTAGTATGTTATCTTTTTTGGTTCTCTGTATAGTTTCTGCTACCGCTGCCAATTATGTTGCTCAAATGAATATGCTTCCAATGCTTAATCGGGCAAATTTCAAGCTGTGGAAAGAGAATATGGAAATTGTTTTCGGCCTGCATGGATATCGACAATGCGTTAAGGACTGAGAAACCCACTTCCACTCAGGAAAATCCAAACACGGATAAAAATGAGAAGTGGGAACGCTCAAATCGCATGTGTCTGATGATCATGAAACATTGTGTTCCGGAGGCGTTTAGGGGCTCGATTGTTGAGACTACTGATGCCAAGTTGTTTCTGAAGGAACTCGAGCAATACTTTGCTCGAAATGAAAAGGCTGAAATTGGTCAAACCTTATCCAAACTCATAAACATGAGGTATAAAGGAAAGGGAAACATAAGGGAGTACATTATGGAAATGTCTAATCTTGCTGGAAAACTAAAGGCATTAAAGTTAGAGCTGCCCTCTGAGTTGCTCATGTACTTAGTTATTATCTCTTTTCTTGCACAATACGGTCAATTTGTGATGAGTTATAACACTCAAAAGGAAAAATAGACTCTTAATGAGCTCATTTCTCACTGCGTGCAAGAGGAAGAGAGGTTACAACGAGAGAAGACTGATAGTGCTCACTTGGCATCAGCCTCTCAAGACAAGAAAAGAAAGAGAGCTAAGGATAATGCGGATGCTTTGCCAAAGAAGCAAAAGAAGCAGGACCAGGAATTCACCTGCTTCTTTTGTAAGAAATCTGGACACATGAAGAAAGAGTGTTCCAAATACAAGGCATGGCGCGAAAAGAAGGGTATGACTTTCACTTTAGTTTGTTGGTACTGGTTCTGTGGCACAAGCGTTTAGGTCATATCTCTAAACAGAGAAATCAGAGGCTTGTGACTAATGGAATTCTTGAACCCCTTGATCTGGATGATTTTGAGGTGTGCATTGAATGCATAAAGGGGAAACAGACAAACATAAGGAAAATAGGTTCCAACAGAGCTTCAGACGTCTTAGAATTGATTCATACGGATATTTGTGGACCATTTCCTATAGCCTCTTGGAATGGTCAACAATACTTTATCACATTCATAGACGATTATTCAAGATTTGGATACCTATATTTGATTAGAGAGAAGTCACAATCATTGGATGTGTTCAAAGAATTTAAAGCTGAAGTTGAACTTCAGTTAGGCAAGAAAATTAAGGTCATTAGATCTGATCGTGGTGGTGAATACTATGGTAAATCTGATGGATCAGGTGAACAACGTCCAGGGCCCTTTGCGATCTTCCTAAAGGAGTGTGGAATCGTCCCGCAATACACAATGCCAGGTAAACCTAGCATGAATGGTGTTGCGGAAAGGCGAAACCGGACTCTTAAAGACATGGTGAGGAGTATGCTTAGTCATTCTTCATTGCCAGAATCACTTTGGGGAGAAGCACTAAAAACTGCAGTTTATATCCTTAATAGGGTTCCCAGCAAAGCAGTGGCAAAAACCCCTTATGAGCTATGGAATGGAAAGAAACCTAGCATAAGGCATTTACACATTTGGGGTTGTCCAGCAGAAGCGAAGCCTTATAGACCAAATGAAAGAAAGTTGGACTCAAGAACAATCAGCTACTATTTTGTTGGATATGTTGAACGCTCTCGGGGCTTTAAGTTTTATAATCCCACTACAAGATCCTTTTTTTGAGACGGGAAATGTCAGATTCCTTGAGGATGTTGAGTTTGAGGGGAAGATAAAATAAGGAATGTTGTCTTTGATGAGGAAGAAAATTATATTTCTCTTCCTAATATTGTCATCATTCAAGATGCAATTAAGGAACAAACAATTAATGATCAGGTCCCTGTTCACGACATTGTTATGGAACAGGCTTTGGTCCCTAACATTGCTTTGGGTCAAGACAATAATGAACCACCCCCTATGCCACCTATAGAACAAACTCAAGAAGTGCCATTAAGGAGATCCACTAGAGAAAGGAGAAATGCAATTCCGGATGATTATATTGTGTTTCTTCAAGAGCATGAAAATATTTTAAGCTTGAAGGAAGATGATCCAATCAACTTCCAACAAGTCTTAGAAAGCTCTAATGCTCATAAATGGATTGATGCCATGAAAGATGAGATGCAATCTATGAAAGACAACGACGTTTGGGATCTTATTGTGTTTCCTAAAGGTGCGAAACACATTGGTTGTAAATGGATATTTAAAACCAAAAGGGATTCAAATGGCAACATCGAAAGATATAAGGCACGTCTAGTTGCTAGAGGTTTCACTCAGAAAGAAGGCATAGACTATAAAGAGACTTTCTCTCCGATTTCTACGAAGGACTCTTTTAGGACAATAATGGCGCTTGTGGCTCATTTGGATTTGGGGCTACATCAGATAGACGTAAAGACAACGTTTCTCAATGGTAACATTGATGAGACAATTTATATGGTGCAACCAGAAAACTTTGTATTGGGAGATTCAAAGTCTATGGTTTGCAAATTGAAAAAGTCCATCTATGGCCTTAAGCAAGCTTCTCGTCAATGGTACCACAAATTCCATCAGGTTATTATCTCCTATGGCTTTGAGGTGAACTTAGTGGAAGATGGTGTGTATCACAAGTTCAGTGGGAGTAAATTCATATTCCTGATACTATATGTTGATGATATCTTACTTGCCAGTAGCGATATAGGCTTATTCCATGAAACCAAGAAACTTCTCACTAAAAATTTTGAGATGAAGGACCTTGGTGATGCATCTTTTGTCTTAGGAATACAGATACTTTGAGATCGCGCTCAAGGTATCCTACGGTTATCACAAAAGGCCTACATTGAAAAGATTTTGGATAGATTTGGCATGAAGGATTGTACGTCAGGAGATACGCCCATATTTAGGGGAGACAAGTTTAGTCTCGCCTAATGCCCTAAAGGTAAGCTTGAGATGATAGAAATGACAAAGGTACCTTATGCTTCGGCAGTAAGAAGCCTTATGTATGCCCAGGTTTGTACTCGCCCTGATAGCATTTATTGTGGGAGTGTTAGGAAGATACTTGAGCAATCCAGGAATGGATCATTGGAAAACAGCCAAGAGGGTTATGCGGTATTTAAAGAGAACAAAAGATTATATGCTTACATATCGGAGGTCAGATGAATTAGAGATCATCGGATATACTGACTCTGATTTTGCTGGATGCCAAGATAGTAAAAGATCCACGTCAGGTTATGTCTACATGTTGGCTGGAGGAGCTATTTCTTGGAAGAGTGTTAAACAGACACTCGTAGCTTCCTCTACTATGGCCACTGAATTTGTAGCTTGTTTTGAGGCATCCAACCATGGGGTATGGCTGCGAAACTTTATCACAAGGCTGCATATAGTAAGTGGTGTTGAAAGGCCACTAAAGATTTATTGTGACAATAGGTCAGCAGTGTTGTACTCCAACAACAACAGAAGCTCTTCAAAATCGAAGCACATCGATATAAAGTTTCTGGTTGTTAAAGAAAGAGTTCAGAGTGGTCAGATTTCCATAGAACACATAGGGACGAACTCCATGCTTGCGGATCCGCTTACTAAAGGCTTAATGCCTAAGGTCTTTCACGAGCATACTGCTCATATGGGTGTTGTTTTGTTCGATGACACTACGGTTTAGTGGGAGTTCTTTATGTTGGTGTTCTATGTAAATAAATAAATGAAATATTCTTATGTTTGTTTTCTGCATAATAAAGAATTCAATGTTATTTTCCCTCTGAATTTATTATATTTTGTGCTTGTGTTTCTGCTTTGTGTATGCAGAAAATTTAGGATTGATCTCATAAAGATTAAAGTAGGACCAGTTGGAAATAGGCATGGTAAGATCACATTGCATGTAATTTCCATGCCACTCATCCATACTTGATCTATGTCATTGAATATATTGGTGCGATGACCATGGAAGGTTTAGTTACGCTTGAAAGTGACAAAAGCTGCCATGATCTCATATTGATATAGGAGGTGGACCAGATTGTATCTAAGGAGGAATCTAAAGAAAAATAGCATACAGTTGCGCACTAAAGATATACGATATAATTATCTCAAGTTAATATGTGGCCCAAGTGGGAGATTGTTTGGAAATTATATTTTCTAATAATTATTGTGGGTCACATATTATATTAATAATTATATTGTGCTATTTATATATATTGGGTAAATTAAAGTGATCAGTTAAATATTCCCAAATAGATTCCTAAGTGAGTATGGGCTGAATGAGTGCATACCGGTGTTGGGCCAACTAGGTATAATGGGAGCTTATTGGCCCAACAATAAAGATAAAAACACTATAAGGGTTATGGTCCCCAAGACGTCAAATTAAACAACCCTAGTTTCTCTTCCCCATCAAGAGAGAGACGACACACTAAGGAATTCGATTTTAGGGTGATTTGACTAAGGAAGACTACAAACCCCAAGAGACAAGATCAAAGTTATTCCGCTACAATGGAGACGGGTATGCCTCCACCTTTATGTTCTTATTTCTTTATGATTTGGTATGATGGATCTTGGCTTGTAGGTGATAGTTAACACCAAAAGGTTTAGAGGAATTAAAAATTCCAACACCATGTACATCAGAAATAAGAATTCAGTTCAAAGTCCTAAAATGCAAAATATTGAGATGGTATCAGAGCTCTAAAAGGGCTCTGGTATCCATGTTTTCCGCTGATAATTCCTTGATTCCTAGATTTTTTTTCTGTTCTTCTTTCTTTTCTATCAAGATCTATCAATTTTTCTTCCAAAACCGTTTGATTTCTCCGTATGGTATCCTCTTTCATCAATGGATAACAACAATCAGTTTCCCGAAAACATCACCAACCAATCAAATCCATTTTTCCTCCATCCAAATGAAAGTCCATCGATTGTTCTAGTATCGCCTCCATTAACCGGTAAGAACTATCACACATGGGCGCGTGCCATGACCGTGGCCTTGATTTCGAAGAATAAGTTGAGTTTTGTAGATGGATCAATTACAGTTCCATCTTCCACCGATCCAATGTTTCAATCATGGTTGCGCTGTAACACAATGGTCCTTGCGTGGATCCATCGTTCAATTTCTGAAAATATAGCACAATCTATACTTTGGATAGATCGAGCTTACGATGTGTGGAACGATTTGAGAGATCGTTTCTCTCAATCTGACCTATTCCGTATTTCAGACATACAAGAAGATTTGTACAAGCTACAACAAGGAGAACGAAGTGTCAGTGAGTATTATACTCAGCTGAAAACGCTTTGGGATGAACTTGAGAATCTCAAGCCATTACCTCGATGCAGATGTGCCTTACCATGCAACTGTGGAGCTTTTACTCTGATAAGAGCATACAGAGACAGTGACTATGTAATAAGTTTCCTTAAGGGCCTTAATGAACAGTATGCACAGGTCATATCGCAAATTATGTTGCTCGATCCTCTTCCCAATGTGAACAAAGTGTTTTCCATAGTGATGCAACAAGAGAGACACTTGCACTCTGATTTGTCCATTGAGATGAATATTGGTACATGTGCGTTTGCTAATTTGGTTAATCAAAATAATTTCCAAAAAGGAGGTAATAGTTATGGCAGAGGGCGTGGACGCTCAAATAGCTATGGTAAAGGCTATGTGAATGGAGGAAAACTATGCACTTTCTGTGGCCGTACGAATCACACTGTGGAGACCTATTTCCAGAAGCATGGGTTCCCACCAAATTTTTGTTCCAGAAACAATTCTTCAGCAAATAATGTTGAAGCTATCAATTGGAATTTTAATCAAGAAGTTACTTCTCAACCTTCGGATAATCAACTTCCTTTCTCTCAGGAGCAATGTCAACAACTCCTCCATTTGTTACAATCACAAAGTCAAGAAGGTGACATTAACAATCATGCTTCAAACCATGTGCAAGTGTCAGCCGCACAGGTAGATTCAGATGCTCAAACTCCTCCCATACAGTCAGATAAACTTCATACAAAATGGTTGCTTGACACAGGAGCAACCGATCACATATCGTATGTGAAATCACATTTTCTATGTTTATCTAAAATCAAACCTATTCCTATCTCACTCCCAAATGGACACCAGATTTTTGCCACACACTCAGGCAATGTTAGCATAACCTTCAATTTAACTCTAACCAATGTTCTTTATGCACCTGCTTTTAATGTAAATCTGGTTTCTGTTACTAAGCTCCTGGAGAGTACAAAATGTTCACTGATTTTTCGTGACTTTATGTGTTTTATTCAACAGCCCCATACCACAGTGATGATTGGTTTTGCTAGGCAGCAGCAAAGATTGTATGTGATAGTTCATGAAGATAGCACACAAACCTCTGCCCAGCCACTTTCTCCTTGCACTGTTAATACCACTACATCAAATAAGACATCCCTTTGTGGCATCGAAGGCTTGGCCATGCCTCTTTACCAATTATGCAGCAAATGGCACTGCATTTTCCTTTTATTTCTGCATCACCTGATGTATCCCCATGTGATGTATGCTTTTTAGCTAAACAGAAAAGATTTCCTTTTGTATCCAGCACCTCTCAATCAAATAAAGTCTTTGATTTGTTACACACAGATATTTGGGGCCCATATTCGATTTCATCAATTCATAGTGACAGATTTTTCCTTACCTTAGTCGATGATTTCTCCAAATTTACTTGGGTTATCTTAATGAAGACTAAGGGTGAAACTCGAAAACATTTGGTTAGCTTCATTGCTATGATTGAAACTCAGTTTAGCACAAAGTTAAAGATACTCAGAACTGATAATGGGAGTGAGTTCCTGATGAAAGAATTTTACTCTACCAAAGGTATCCTTCACCAAACCACTTGTATAGAAACTCCACAACAAAATGGTGTTGTGGAACGTAAACACCAACATATCTTGAATGAATCCCTCCTTTTTCAAGCCAACCTTCCTTTGTCTATTTGATCGTACACAGTCTTACACGTTGTACATCTCATAAACCATACATCCACACCTCTTCTTTTACATAAATCCCCTTATGAAACCTTGTATGATTACCCACCTACCCTTGATCACATTAAGACATTTGGTTGCTTATGTTACGTTTCTACAATACAATTACTGCCCATCGCACCAAGTTTGATCCTCGTTCACGCAAAGGTGTTTTTCTTGGTGACTCAACAAGAACCAAAGGCTACCTTGTTTATGACTTAGTCTCCTGCCAGATCCATATTTCTCGGAATGTTGTCTTCTTTGAAGACCAATTCCCATTTATTACCCCTTCTACCACACGTGACTCTCCTGTTACCAGTCATGACCCATCACACTCAACTTTGCCTTTACACGTCAACCCCACCTATCACTTACCTACTGACATCCTCAACAACTCCCTTATACCAGCTCCTCCACCACTTGATGATATATCCATTCTTCCATATCCTTCTCCTATATCAGATATACCTCAACCACTCGCTGATTCTTTACATCCTTCCCCCACAGTGCCTCCCAGACGTTCAACTCGAAATCATCATCCTTCATGCTACCTTCAAGACTATCACTGCAGCCTCCTTGCTGCTAACTCGGCTCAGTCTCACTCAGGTACCACCTCTCCTTACCCTTTATCCCATTATCTTTCTTATGATAATTGTTCCACTTCTTACAAACATTTTTGTCTAAATGTCACAGTCCATACTGAGCCACATACATATGCCCAAGCGGTTAAGCACTCTCGTTGGCAGCAGGCTATGAAGATTGAACTCTCTGCCCTTGAATTAAACAATATATGGAAATTGGTTGTTCTCCCTCCAAATAAGCATCCCATTGACTGTAAATGGGTTTTCAAGATTAAATATCGTGTTGATGGATCTGTTGAAAGGCATAAAGCCTGTTTGGTGGCAAAGGGGTTTACACAGCTAGAAGGAATAGACTACTTTGACACTTTCTCCCCAGTCACCAAAGTGACCACCATTTGTGCCCTTCTTGCTGTTGTTGTGGCCAAGGGTTGGTACCTCCACCAACTAGATGTCAATAATGCCTTCTTACATGGAGATCTCCATGAAGAAGTGTATATGACACCTCCTCCAGGTCTCTCTGTCCAACCTAACCAAGTATGCTTCCTGCAAAAATCTTTGTATGGTTTGAAGCAGGCTAGCCGCCAATGGCACTCGAAGCTGTCATCGACTCTCCTTTCTCTTGGTTACAAGCAGTCTAATGCAGACCATTCCCTCTTCACTATTCGGAATGGTTCTCTTTTCACTGCCTTGTTGATTTATGTTGATGACATTGTGCTATCTGGCAATGATCTTCTTGAGATTAAACGCGTCAAGCAGCATCTAGATGATTCTTTCAAGATTAAAGACTTGGGGGACCTCTGTTACTTCCTTGGTTTGGAAATAGCACGCGCCAAGTATTCTCACTCTTCTTCTGAGGCCGAATACCGTGCTTTGGCCAGCCTTTCTTGTGAATTACAGTGGTTACAATATCTCCTTTCTGATCTTGGAGTTTCTTGGCCCAAGCCCGGAGCTGTATATTGTGACAGTTGTTCTGCTATCTCTTTGGCTCATAATCCAACATTTCATGAGAGATCAAAGCACATCGAGATTGACTGTCATGTCACTCGAGAGAAATTGCGTTCTATTCTTCTGCACCTTCTCCCTATCTCCACGACTGATCAACTTGCTGACTTCTTCACTAAGCCTCTTCCTCCTACTGTTTTTCGGTTCTCCCTTTTCAAACTGGGCATTCATGATTTGCACCGTCCAGTTTGTGGGAGGATATTACAACGTACCACTATTAAAGGCACTGAAGCTTTAGTTCTCACGTGACTCATTCTACTATAACTATTTTTTGTTGTATAGTTGAGATTCTGTTAGAATTAGTTACTTTTCTGTTACTAAGTTAGTTCTTACTTCACTATATTAACCTTTGTATATAAGCTGGTGCCATCTACATCAGAAATAAGAATTCAGTTCATTTTGTTCAAAGTCCTAAAATGCGAAATATTGAGAAATATTTGCAGCTTCTCAAATTCTCTTTATAAGACATGCTCTGGAAAAAGAGTTACTCTATCGTCTAGTGGTCTGGTTAGGGCAAAGACATTACTGGGATTGAAAGAAGACACTCTTGGTAGTAATATCCAAAACCCTCTCAACATACAGAAAAATTGCATGCTATTGTTGAAATTATGAGGAATGCTTAGATTCCGCATAATAAATAGTATAACTATTATTGTTATTTTGTTGTATTGATGTGGAAACCGATGTGTTGTTTCTTAAAGGCTGTTCAATTCACAATGAAGACACTCCCAACTATTTTTGGCGAGAATGTTGTTGTTGAAGGTGTCTCATTTTCTTCACTTCATTGCTTCGATAATTGAAAGTTGTAAACTTAATTATAAAAAAAAACCTTTTTATTTTAGGGATCTATTAATCTCATGTTGCATGAGATAATTATCTCATGCAACAGAGATACTATTATGGGGTCCACTATTTTTTCAAAAAAAGAAAAAAAATAGTGGACCCCACTATTTTCTCTCTGTTGCATGAGATAATTATCTCATGCAATATGAGATAAATATTTCCCTTTATTTTATGCAGATGCAATTTCTTAGGTTGATTGAAAGTTTATTCCACGTGATTTTTTAAATAGTTTGTCAACAAAAGTTGGATATGATAGGACACTAGCTCTATGGATGTACTCTAGGAAGTACAAGATGTCATCAGCATGTTTCCATGTTGAGTCTTCAAGTCAGTCAGGAGAGAATATTCCTAATGGGAAATCGGTTTGGAGGATATAGAATTTGGAAATATTGGGTAACAAAATGTAAAGGGTGTGAGGTGATTAATAGGAGAATGGATACAGTAGAAGGCAAACTATAGAGTGGATGGGAATTGGGAGAGACAAGTAGCCTCTAGAAAGCTCTGAATTATCATTTTTCTTCTTATTATGTATTGTTGGGCTTAGATGAACTCCTCAATCAAGATCCTCAAATCATATGTTCGCTATTTATCTTGTTAGCATCAAGCATAGCTTGATAAGCCACCCTATTTGCTTCTATATTTGTTTGTCTGTTCGCAACTATTTCTCTTTGCAATTTAGCCAAAGTTGCTGGTGTAGAATTTGGTTGTGGATTAAATGTTCCCCGAGTTCTTTTAGGAAGAACCATGACTATGCATATGTTACACCAAGAAAAGAGTTGATCAGACCCACACTAAGTGTTCACACATGCATGATCATAGTAATTACCCAAAGAAACTTATAAACATCAACATTCAATCTCTAAACTTTGGCAGTACATAAAGAAATTCCCTAGACTTTGCTCTGATACCATAAATGTAACACCTCGTCTGCAGCCGGTTTGTCAACATATATATGGTACAAAAGCGCATCATAAAATAATGATTTAAGCGAAAGACTTACACATATGTATCACCTTACCTTATGTAAATAGGTAAATAAACTTTTTCCTTTTCTTTATCTTTACGTATTGTCATACCTAATTTATTTTCCAATATATCATAATATGTACAGTCTAATACATGCACATAACTCTTATTTATCTTTCCGATGACTATAATTAATAGTCAAAACTATTCGAACGTAATAACTGGTATCATTTCGATTAATGTCTTATGGACAACATAACAGCTGAAAACTGGATAATCCAGGGATCAAATCCTACATCTTGTAAACATCCTGTAATCCAGAAAAGTCTAGACATATCAAATATTCTTATCAGCAGACTCAAAATCCATCCATGGATTCTTATAAAATTTGGCTACGTGCCAATTCTTATCAGACTTAAACGTACATACTTTTACATAACAAAATACAAAATAGATAACTGAATGCATCATAAACTGAACTGTGGCTCCATGCCAATACAAATATACATACTAAAACTGAAAGGTTCGAAAAATCAGCATCATAGTCATACTATGGTGCACATACATGGGTGGAAAAAACAAAAATTTCGGGGTGCGAAAGCATAGACCATCTATGCACCCCATGTATAACACCTCACCATTTTAAATCAAGTAATTAAAATATTAAGTGAGCAATCAAGTGATGGATTAGTGAAAATCCTAAAGATTAGGCCAAAATCCAAAGAAAGGGCAAAACGGTAATTAGCCAACACACAACCCTAGGAAGATAAAAGTGAGTAGAAGGCCTCATATGATAGAAATAACCCTGGAAATGAAATCAGAACGAAAAATTGAGTGGACAGACAAGTTTCAGAAAAATCAGTGAATAGTATTTTTCGCAGGTAAAAATACCGCGGTACGATTGCACCGTAAAACGTGCCAGTAGAGTTTTGAGCTCTAGGTTTCAAATATGATTTATAAATGGTCTATAGAACTAGGAAATATGAATTCTGATAATATTTGATGGAATTAAGTCAGTTTGGGGAAGCGTGCCAACGGCGCGCGCAATAGCTTAAAACAGTGTTTTCTCCGAATGACCGGAAAACTCCGGATTCATCTGATCAAGTATAATTAAGGGAGATTGGTTAATGTTAAAAATTAGAGTTTCTAAATAGTTTTTGAATTTATGGAGGTTTAGTGGAATCAGAGGGGAATTCAAATGAGTTTGAAATCGCGTGAGGTGGCGGTGGGACCCACCCCACTTAAACCACTTAAGCCACATCACCCTACCACTATTCACCATCACTTTCCCTTCCCTTTTTCTTGCCAAAACCGTGACCCCCTCCCCTTTTAGACATTTTAGGTTCAAAATTTTCATTCCTTGATAAATCCTTCATTTCTCAACCGAATTGAGTGATTTTTGTGTTGAAATTTGTTGGAAACAACCTTCCAAACACATTGGTAGTATCCATTAACCTTGAAACCCTCTCATTGGTGAGTTATTGCCCAAATTCAGCTGCGATTTTCTTGGAAAAAATGGAGTTTCATGGAGTCATTTGAGCTTCCATTGCTTGGAGGAGTCTTGGGTTAGCATCTAACCTTGATTGTGAGTGTATTTCCATCCAATTTACATGATTTGATTGTAGTTTATTTTCATGAACCCTACACCTTAATTTCGTTATTGGTGATGTTAGAGAGCTCAATTGGAAAATGTGTATTAGATGATAATGCTTTAGAATGGTGTATTAAAGCTAGAATTGCAATGAAAATTTTAGGTGAAAAGTGTTGATTTTTAACTTAGAGAAATTTTGATGGTTATGACTTGGATTTTGGAATTGTGTTAGGAGTGTGTTGATGAGTTGTTGTATGATTGAATGATGATATTATAGGATTGTATGAGGTGTGGAGTAGTTAAAATTGATTGAAAATCCCTTGGAGTACCATAGGTTGCAATTCGGCCATTAAGTGAAAAAGAGGGAAATTGATGTTGAAAAATTATTTGGATGATGTTTTATGTAATTATATGGTGATTAGATGGGTTGTGTGGTGGTTGGAAAGTGTTAGAATCAATGGAAAATAATAACTTGAATTATTTAGCAAAACGATGAGTAAAAGACGTAAAACGGAAAAACGGCACTTGAATTGGCCTCTTGGCAACCTAAGGAAGCATAATAAAATGAGAAATAAAATTTAGAAAAATAAATCCTAAAATAACACTACAATGGCCGAACCATCATGGTGATGGGAAGGATTTTTGTGTTTTTTTTCGCGTTTTGACGTAAATTGACGTATACTGACGGCTGTACATGGTTGTATAGGTTCCCGTACGTCGACTTGAATCCTGAACAGTGAATCAGTGAATTGCCCTTGGTCCTGGACCAAGTGGATTGAGGTAAGTGATTGTATTATGCATGTGAAATTGAGAATTGGCATGCATTTTGTGAACTTTCAGTAAGTGGGAATGTCCTATGTGTTGGCGTTCTGTTGAGTAGCAGACTTGGAACGTAAGCTGCTGCGGATCTAAGTGAGAAAACTATTTAAGGTAACCTCTTGGTACTAGGGCTTGTTCCCCTTTTCTGTTCCACCTTGCCATTTGATGGCAACGGTAGGAAGTGTATATGAGTAGTGTAGAACAACATGAGCATGCATGCATTATCACAGTGGGTACTTATGTACCGAGTCTCTGGCCAGTAGACTATTTTAGCCTTCGGGCAGTGCGGACTTCCACTGGATAGGTCTCCGAGAGGGAGTTCCAGTTGACCTAGGGTCGTGGTGTGTGATCCGGATAGGAGCACACTAGGAATGTCTCAGGTGTTATGGATGGAAGGGGTACCTTGGTTGTGGTTATTTGAACACACCTTAGATGAGACCCATAGGCTTATATATGCCCAGGGCGTGCGTGGTATTCGTAGCTACCATCCCGCATCGTCGTATTTTGTATCCCGATATTCCCCAGTTTCTCTAAATCCCTTGCTATATCCCGTTTTCAAAGTGGTTGTTTATTCTACTTATATGCATCGAAGTGAACCATTGGACGGAGTTTTCTCCAGAACCTCTGGGTTACTGAGATATATTCGTATATCTCACCCCGTCTCGGGGCATTTATTTCAGGAGGTAGCAGTGGAGCTGGAGCAGCGGGCAAGAGGCCCGCAGAGTGAGTAGTGGAGTGCTTAGCATTTTGCATTTTGTTGGTCGTGTGGCCTAGGCTAGACTTAGGGCATGAACATCTTATATGTATGTAGGATGAGCTTCATTAGCATATTTGTTCATGTCATTTTTCCTAAGTCTAGTAGTCATGTCATGTAGTTTATTTTACCATTTGTGTTTAAGTTGTAATAATGGAAGATTGTAATTAAGTTTAATTTGTAAGTTGTAAGTTGCAAAGCAAATATTGTAATTGTACCTTGATGCATGACAAGTTATGATGGAAGGGCCTTAGGCCTATTTTAGATGATGATTACAAGTATGATGAAAAAATGTATGAAAGTGATGTTAGTGATTGCAACTATTTAAGAATGATTAAAGTGAGCTATGTGTCTAATAACTATAAACTGGATTGGGTTGTAAGTGCCCCAAGGCGTTGTTGGTCCTTGTGTGTGCCACCCATTGGATTATTACTGTATTTTTATGTGATTATTAGGTACATTTGAGGCATAAATGAGCTTGTACAAATTTGGGGATTTTAGGAAAAACAAAGAAAACTCTGGCGAAATTTCTGTAGAATTGGCATGTTTTAGGCGAGTTTCAGGAGTGCATATCTCCCTCGAAAGATGTCCGATAGGGACGTTCCATACGCCATTTTGAAGCTTGAGATGTCCCCTATATGGTTTTAAAATATGAGCCAGTTCTGGTTTGTACGAAGCCCTGTGGAATTTATTGAGTTCGGACTGTCCAGGGACCTCTGATGCAAGGGCTGTTCTGGCCAGTTTTTGGGAATTTGATTCCCGCTTCGTCTCTCAGTCAAATTGAGCGTGTAATACACCAAAATGAAGTTTGAGATGTCTAGTTTGTAGGATAAAATTTTTAAAGCAATTGGATGAGTGGATTGGGTGAAGTAATTCGAGAAGTGTGAGTGGTTTTGAGCTGTTTTGGGGTTGGTTGGTTGTTTTGCTTGTCCAACTTCAAACGGAGATAACTGGAGCAAATGAGCTCTGATTAAAGCGTGTGATAGTTTATTAGAAAGGGAATTAAGTAAGAAAAAATATATACTGAGGAGAAGGTCTGGTTATGAGCGATGTGTTCGCAGAAAATTAATTAGTGAACCATGTTCAAAGAGGTAAAAGCGTAAAATCGAGTAATAGGCTAAGTGGGTTTATGGGAACCCCTTAGTAACTTATTCTAAGTAAAGTAAGAAGTAAAAGTAGTTAAAATAAATATTCCGCAAGATTTTTCAGTTACGGTCACAGCTTTTAATTATTACGCTTTTTATTGTTTTAAATGTTCGCGTAATAATCGGAAAAAGTTTATTCGCATTTTTATAAATGAATTGCTGTGATTGTAACTGCGCTTAATATCATAATTAATGTTAACAATACCGGTACGTAACAGGATATTACACCCATGTATGAATGCTTTAGGAATCTTTACGTTGAAACGAGATGGGGTTTCAGAATTACCTTTTCACTTGTAGGCGCAAAAGGATGACGCCCTCCAACGGTGATCCACACGGTTATCTCCTTCTTGCAAGCGTGAACTCTTTCTCCTTGATCCCTCTTTATCCTCGGTGGCTGGCTAGGCGCATGCAAGAAAGAGGCTACCAAGTGTTTGGATTATTTTACTCAAGACTGTAATGGTGTCTTGAGGTTAGGTGATGGTGCAAGCAAAGAGAGAGAAGAAGAAAGGTTGGAACTTTTCCTAGAACCTTAAAAGGAGAGATGGGGCATCAATTTTTCTGATTGTGATCAACTGATTTTGCTCCCCTATGTGAGGCACACGTATGGAGTGATGAGATGATCTATCTTTGCTTGATCCTCTCACTCCATAACAAACCAGACTGTTGGGAGCCTTTGGAAGCTTCATGACTTGAATTCAAAATTCAAGCATGGATCATATCCATTTGTTCCATGAAATCTGATACGGAATCCAGTCAGGATCTCTCTCCACATAGGTGCCCCTTTTCCCTCTTCTTCCCTCAGAAAGTTTGTTGCAACAATATTCATTTGAATTCTGAATTCAAATGAAAGAGCAGTTGAGAGAATCTTCATCCAATCTCTATTGGATAATTTTTTCAGATAATTTAAATTATCCTAAGATTATTTAAATTACCCTCAACAACCTAACCTCATAGAATTTAAAATTCAAATTCAAATTTCAAATTCTAATTTGAAATTTAAACTCAAATATAAATTCAATCTTATCCCAGTTCGTAATTCAAATTCAAAATTCAAAATTCAAAATTCAAAATTCAAAAATTCAAAAATTCAAAATTCAAAAATTTAAATTTCAAATTTCAAATTCGCCCAAACCTTATTTTGGTCAAGTCAACTCTTTGACTTACTAGGATTCATGCTCCAAGGCCTCTTTGGCCTACCATCATATTTGGGCCCATTAGTGGAGAAAACTCTTTCACCATTAATGCCCCAAAAGGGTGCATGCATCAAGTGGGCTTGGAGTCCCTACTCCAATCCAACTTCACTCATAGTCTTGACAAAGCCCAATAACTCATTATTGGCCCAAACTTGCTATAAGAAATAACCTTTATGTGTGACCCATTAAGCCCAATTAGTTACTGACATAAATAAACTTGGACCAGCTAAACTCCTTTAAATGGCCCAATCCATTTAATGACTATATGATACACTAGCAATGCTCTGTAGCCCCAGAACTAATTGAGTTGATCAAGTGATCTACCTTTCTGATTTGGATACCGTGCCAGCATTATCCCTCACATCGTCATTCATATTTAGTCGAGAGCAAGGATAGAGTATCATCTCTCTTTATTGACTAAATATAATATTTCACAGGAACTAGGAATCTTCTTCTATTGACTCTAAGATAGATCATGACTCTTCATGATCTCTTACTATGCATAGATTACCGAGTCAACTAGAAGTAATCCAAGCCCTACCGGTCTTTGTGAACGACTAATCCCTTATAGGGGATTGTGAGTCCTTTCGACATGTCCATCTATACTCATGTATTCGGGTTATACCCAAGAGTACACTATTCTCCCCATTTTCAGGCTATAGAGTTGTACAGTCAAAGTATAACTTTAGGACATAGTATTCGATGACATCCTTAAGTCTAGGACGATCTGCACTACCAAACGATGAGAGACTTTACAAATCCAATGATACTCTCCATAATGAATCCTTGTGCAATCTCTCGGCGGGTCAGTTCAGTGCTATCTGTTCTCCAACAGATCCATCCACGACATCAGCTAAGGCATCACAGCGCATTCCATGAGGTCCCTACCTTGTATCTCCTTACAAGTAGATGATGTCGTACTAGTCTTATTGAGATCACTAATACCCTTTCTTGGTGATTCAAGAGCAGGAACAGATTTTAGGTAATAGACATTCAGTGTCCTCGAGTCCTCATGATCATGATTCCTATCATAGATCCCCAAGTGAACACCTGTTCTATTCTTAGGGTCTTTATCTTTAAACACATATTAACAATAAAATATTGGCGAGACATAAATAAGATAAAGATAAGGTTTGCTCAAGTTTATTAATCATGAAATACTAAATAGAAAAAGGTGTTCATCTGATAAAACAGATTGTCTCTAGGACACCTATATACTAACAGAAACTAATATCCAACATATAGAAATATACAAGGCTACACATGCCTCTCAAAATGGATTTCAGCTATGAACATGCATGATTACTAATCATGCCTCAAAACATACATATACAATAATCCATAAACTACTAAATCTCTACTCCAAATAATAGTGTAGCCACCCTGCACAGGCCTCTTGCCTTGGGAAGGCTCTCCTACTGCTGCAAGAGCACCTGAAATGTAAATCCCCAAACGGGGTGAGATTCAACTATGTCAGTAAACTCAAGATTTATGGAATAGTCTCCACCCATGAGTTCACTTCATGCATGAGAGGTCAGATACATAACATAACATACATCATATAAGCATGACTAGATAAGACATCCAGTAGTTAAAATCTCTACTTGGGTAGTCTAACAAGAACTTCCAAGAACCCAAAACCCTCATGGAAGTAATAAGAACTCTGAGAACATAAGTCCTTACGGAGCGTAACAAGATCTCCCTAGAACCAAAGTCCTTACAGAAGATATCAAGATCTCTGAGCATTATGGTACTCACAGAGTATAACAAGATATATGTTCATTGGCCAAGAACTAGTAATCATACAAGTCAGATATATCATATACTTATCATATTTACGAATCAAGGCATCAAGAATACATATCATAACCTACATGAATACAACTATACTAAGTATCTAACATAACCAGACATACAAAGATACAAATATCCAAACCATAATCCTACTGGATCATGGTGGAACAAATAAGTTAGGAGAAAACTCCTTAGCCAAGAGCTTACCTATATATAAGCTTTGCTTCAACCTTGCTTGTAATCCAAGAAAGCTATCCAAATATACTTGATAACCAAGATCAACTTCATGGATTGGTATCAACACACATCAAGTATTAAACATTCATTTACTAGTCAATATTCCATATCAAAAATACCTACCTTATTCTTGTATATCCAAGAACTAAGGCTTCCCAAAGCTTGTTTAAATTGTAACTTGGTCTTCTAAAATTAAATCTCTTGATTTCACACTAATAACATGAACAAAAGTACCATTAACCACCAATTACATATTACTTGTAATTGAAGAAATCCACATCTTTACATGCATATTTCGAATTTCACATATAGGTGGTTCACATGGTTATTCCAACATCATTCATTACCAATTCATGCCATTAAAACATGTCTTACCAATTTAATCCGTGTTTCAAATATTTCTTACATAATGTGACCCAACCATGGACACTAGGTCAAACTAGGTTTTTACACCGTATACATACTTGAGATATATTTCGTAATATCCCAGAAAAATAATAGTAATTTATAATATAATAAATTAATAATAGTAATAAATTATAGATTATTAGTAATAATAATAATGTATACATATGTATATGTATATGTATATAAATTATTAGGATTAGATGATAAATTATGATTGTTTGAATTATTAATTGATCGGTCATTTATGCATTAATGTTTGATTGATAATGTTTGCTGGGTAATGTGATTGGATTAGAATGAGTCAACAAACTTAATTTGATTAGTTATGATGAGTCAGCCTTGAGTTAGCAAACGAGTAAGCGATATTCTGAGCAATAAGAAATTAAGAAGAAAAAGGAAATAATTGTACGAAGTCCATATCTGAGCCTAGAACTCCAACTATAAATAGAAGCCTAACCTAACCAAATCAAATCAAATCACTTCTAATTCTCAGTATTTCTCCTGTTCTCCTATGCTACTCTCTTCTTACCTCAAAATCTTATTTATTTATTTTTTAATTTGATTACAACTGCTTCTCTTCTCTAATTGTTTTTCCTCCTAGAAGTCATCAAACACGGAGACCAGGTAATCCTAATCCCTATGTGCTCTTAGGTTAGTTTTATATGAAATTTGTTGGGTGTATCCTAATTCTTTAGAAGTAATAGATTAATTATATATGGATTTTGTTTGATATAATATTGATCTTTAGGGAGTAATATATTAATTTTATGTGAATTCTTATTTGATATAATCTCAATCTTTAGGTAATCTGTGGGTAGCTTTTTTTTGAAATTTATTATATGTAATCCTAGTCCCTAGGTGGTTGTAGGTTTGTTGTGTATGAAATTTTATTGGGTGTGTCCTAATCCTCTAGAAATGATAGATTAATGTAATCTTGACCTTTAGGAAATAATATATTAGTTTTATATAAATTTTGATTGACCTAATCCAAATCTTTTGCTAACAATAAATTAGCTTTAAAGAAACTTGTTATGATCCTAATTTGTAGGGAGTAATAAATTAGTTTTATTAATTTGAATTTTATTACATGTAATCCTAATCCCTAGAGAGGCAAAGGTTAGCTTTATATGAATTTTTGTTAGTGTGATTCTGATCTTTAGGGTGTCACAAGTTAGCTTTATTTGAAGATTTTTATATGTAATTCTTGATCCTTAGAGCATCATAGGATAAATTATATTTGTTGGGAATATTATTGGGCTAAATTTTAAAATTATTTAATAATATAACAAATACAACATAGATAGTATGTTATAATATTGACGAAATATTTATTTTATCATGATTTTTATGATTGCGGAAATGATCTTGATTACAATATGATATGTACATGATTATTATAAATGAATCGTATCATAATGATATATCTTGTAATTATTCGGTAATTAATATCATGATACCATTAAAAATTTATATGATAATATTTCATAACCAATTAATTTCACAATGATAGTTTATAATATGTCATCCTAATTAATTATTATTATTGTAGTTATTTGTAATTAATCATTATAATATTATATGTAATTAATCATTATAATATTATATGTAGTTAATCATTATGATATTAATTATATATGAATATTATTGGGAACTTTATTGGATTTTAACTCCTAGAAAATAATAGGATTATAGGAATAATCTTAATGCTTAGATAACGGATTTTGCCTTTGATAAAATGATGGAAAATTGATTATGTGCCATATATGTGCAATATGAATCTTATTGAATAATTGTGGAAATTATGATTTTGATACCCTGAAATAATTGAATAATTGATATGATGATTGGATTATGTGTAATGGATAATTGATATGATGATTGGATTTGGATTTCTCTCTGATAGATGTTGGATGGTCCCTAAACTTTCACAAATTTATACTTTGACCCGCAAACTTTTCTAACAATGACATTTTGGTCCTAAATTACTTGCTAGGCATGAATTGTATCCTCATTTAAATTATCATGTTAATCACATGATTAACTGATTATAAATTCATGCAAAAATTTACTTAATTCACTAATCACAAAACTAACTAATGTGGGTTATTATAGCTAACTCTATTCTTTAAAATATATGATCATGTAACATGCACAAATGATAATCAAAATACACATGATACAACGTGGTAACTACTCTAGCCTCTTGCCACATGTCACTCTTGCACCATCAGTGCCAGTACCAGAAATATAATCCCCACACTGGTGAGATAAACATCTCAGTAAACTAGGGGGCCTTGGAGGATTCCTCCACCCCAGAGTTCACTTCATGCAATGTGTGTGAATGACAATCGAGATATCCCTTCGGCTAGCACACCGTCACTAGAATGCTCACAATCATATAGTCTTACTGGCCAAAGAAACTATATTGTATGCATTACGAAAGGAAAGCCATCTTGCAACATACCAAGCATAAGGAAAGTCATCTTATGCAACACAAAAAAGGCACGAAGCATAAGGAAATCCATCTCATGCAACGTACACGAAAGGCATGTCCGACACAAGAAAAGCTACCTTGTGTGGCACACAAAACAAATACATACAATGCATTATATCAAAATCTAATGCAATTACATACACCACAAAACCATCCTCTGTCGGAGTTTGGTGGAACAGTAAAGGGATAAATCTCAAGGTCCAATAACTTACCTGTCAAAGTGGTGTTCTCCATTGTACTCTATATGTCCAAGAGGTCAAAACCACCAACTTTATCAATATCACAACCTATTTCAAGGATGTGAATATAATTAATAAACATAACCTAATTACCACAATAATTCAACATTAACTTCTTCCCATTTATAAACTTAAGGCTCTTTTTCCAAAACCATAAGCAATGGTTACTTAAGTTGTGACTTAAACTCATAGTATAAGGGCTCAAACTTAACTTTTAAGGTATTATATCCTCAATTAAGGGTTCTGTATGGGAAAACACCACATAACTCAAAAAATAGGGTAATATTCGGATATCCCCCAGGGGCATATCTGGATACGCTATATCCGGATACAATATCAATATCCGGATATCGTATCTAGATATTTCGCGTCAGATTACACAATAGCAACCAACACAAAATGAGGTCCAATTTTACACCTAAATATAATTATCCCCTTAACCATAAGGGCTCAAACTTAACTTTTAAAGTACTATATCCTCAATTAAGGGTTCTGTATGGGAAAACACCACATAACTCAAAAAATAGGGCAATATTCGGATATCCCCCAGGGGCATATTTGGATACGCCATATTCGGATACAATATCAATATCCGGATATCGTATCTAGATATTTCGCGTCAGATTACACAATAGCAACCAACACAAAATAAGGTACAATTTTACACCTAAATATAATTATCCCCTTAACCTAGCATGCATTTCTACACATGGGTTCTTCAACCAACCTTCAACTTATCAAAACCCCTAATATCCATAATCTAAATCATGTTATTTGTCATGAAATACAAAAAGGAAGATGTGGTATTTACCTTGGGGCTTCAACCAACAAGAAGGAGAGGATAACCCAAGCTTTCAATAATGAAAACTCCTACTCCAAGCCCCCAAAGCAGTAACTCACAGCTCTTAAGAGAGGGTTTTCTCCTCCAAACTCTTAAACTCTAAGTTTCTCCTTATAATAACTCTAATTATATGACTTTAAAATTAGAGGGTTATGATGAGGACCTTATGGTCATAAATAGAATGAGAATGAAATTCTAAGAATTTGGATACCCATATTGAGGGTATTCCAGTCAGGTGAATTTTCATCTGCTGTTTTTGGCTGCTGACGCAGTAATAGACTGTAGAATAGCTCCAGTACAGTGAATTTAAGTTAGAGAGTTATCCTAATGATATGAATATCATAAATGATGTAAGAATAAGATTTGATGAAGTTTGATACCCATATTGAGGGTATTCTGAACAGCTGAGTTTTCAGCTATTGTTTTTTATTGCTGACGCAGTAATAGTCTGTAGAATAGCTCCAATATAGCAAATTTGAGTTAGAGAGCTAATCAAATGATATAAACATCATGAATGAGGTTAGTATATGGAATGGTGAAGATTGATACTCTTATTGGAGTATTTCTGAAAAGTCACTTTTACCGGATATTTTGTATTGCTGTAGCAGCAACCGATAGAATCTCGAAATGGAAAAAAGATGAAATGATGGAATGAAAGCCCAATATATGCCCAACAAGTCATAATTAGACCAAAAATGTTAAAGTTAAGAAAATTATGAAATCCGGGTACAGTTAGGAACACTGGTAAAGCATACAGTGCAATTAAACTGCGGTAAGTGGATCAGCAATCTACTAATCGAATTTTTTAGTTAAGAACATGATAATCACACAAAATTAATGTTAATTACTCAAAGTTAGAGTCTTGAGTGTTTTCGGGTAAAAATTTGATAACAGTTCAAAGAAAAATTATACTTGGTGTCACTAAATGATAGAAAACCACTTAATGACATAGCATAAACTCTAAAAACATAAAGGATCCTTCCCCTCACTTCAGATCAGCACCCTAGCAGCCCCCCTCTCTCTCTCTAAGTTTGAGTTTTTAAATTTTCTCCACCTTCTCTCTAAGATTCCATCACTAAAACTTCATCAAATCACCAAACTTCCTTCACAAAAATTGTTCCTCTCATCATCCTCTTCAAGAACATACCATTTTTGTTCTTGGAAGCCAAAATTTCGTGGTTGAACCTCCTCCATACAGCAGCTCCATTTTCTTCCTTTTATGGCAAAAAAATGGTGGATGAAGCTCTTTGTTGAAGAACACACTTCCTTTGGTCATTCCTTGAGTTTCTAGTGTAAGTTCCTAACATTTTCTTCTCAAAAATTCATGTTTTTTTGGTTCATGTTCTTGGTTCTAGATCCTTGAATATTTCATGAAGGTGTTTTTTTGGTGAAAAAGAATTATTCTTGGTAAGTAAAGGTTGGAGTTTGAACTAAAGGAGCCATCTTGGAGAAGTAAGGCTTGAATCCATGGAAAAGATGACTTCAAACCCTTCTTCCTCCAACTTTCCATTCAGTCATAATGATTATATGTTGATAATGATGTTGTAAATTATTGAAAATGGGGTCTTGATGGTTAAATGTATTGGTGGAAGTCTAAAACTCAAGAAAGATGAAGACTTGTAAGAAAAAAAATGTCACCTTTGGCTTGTGTGTGAGTTGTTCTTGATGTGGATGAACTAAGAACCCTAAAAAACTCATGCTTTGATTCTTCCCTCTTCATTAATATTAGGGTTTAATGGTTAAAATTAATAAATATGACACATTTTGGGACTAAAGACATAAAGAACTTAATTAAACCATGAAAATGTGTTAAAAAGACAAGTAAAAACCTTAATCTTATGACTATGCAATTCAGCCATATAGATATATATATTAGGCTTTGATGTTTTAAAATGGTTCTAAGACTTAATTAGGACACTAATGGAGGGACCAAGTGAGGTGGATTAAGCATAATTGATTAATTAAATCTTAAACACTAAAGATTGAACTAATTAGGGTTTAGGACCACTAATAATGTAATTAGTGAAATAAATAAATTAATGCATAAGTGATGATGTGAAATTGCATAAGGGATATAAATAAATGAAAAATCCTAAATTTATGTTCACTTAGGGTTTCTATCTAAACCTAATTAAGATTTGCTAATTAAACACACTTTGGTTAAATGATCAATATTTATACTAACTTTGGGAGAGCATATCTCCCTGCATATAGGTCCTATAGGGATGCACCTTATATCATTTTGAAGCTTGAGATGTTATATATGTGGTGTCAAAATTCGGAACCATTTAAAGATGTATATCATTCTATAGGTTCGATTGAATGGAGACTGCCCTGGGAGGCCATGTGCACTGGCTGTACATGGCTGCATCTTACATGAATTGTTTCTCCCTTTGTTCTTACTCAAATTAGGCTCATAATATGTCTAATTAAATCTGAACATGTCTAGTTGTATGTATAATAATGTTAGAGCAATTGGTTTAGTAGATTTTCCAGAATCGAAGAAATGGTAAAAGATGTTTAGGGCTCTGTTCGGAGTTGGCAGGCAGTTTTACTTGTCAAACTTCAAACGATGAAAACTAGAGCTAAAAAACTCCAAATGAGGCATGTGATACCTTGTTGGAAAGATAATTGAGTCTAGATTAAAATACTAAAAGATGAGAATTTTATAACAAGTGGGTTACGCACAGTGACTAGAAAATAGAAGCATGTACAGTTATAGAAAAACCGTAAAAGTGACATTTAGGCTAAGTGGGTTTATGGGAATCCTTTAGTAACTTATAATGAGTATACATATGGATTGGATGAGTTGAAAATAATCTAAGTTACCTAAGTGAGCCTTGCATGTGATTCTAAGTTATGTAAGTGATTGAAGATTGAGGTTGCTTGTAATAATGCACTAAAATGAGTAATTATGTAATAATTGGTCTAGACTTGTAATGGGCATATTATTGGCATGTAAGAATGAAATATGGAATCATTAAGTGATTAAGTATTAATGATGTAAATGATTCCTGCTCTAGGTTTGCCTAGAGGATTTGGCACTTGAGGTTTATTGGAGCATACGTATTTTACTGTTGGAGTTGGGCTTGTGATAAGCTCAGTAAGGTAAGCTCCTAGTTTTAGTTACATCCTCTCTTCTGGCCCCACCATGATGGTAGGCATTATGGTTGTATTGTATGAAAGTATGTGGTATGACGTATATGTGCGTTCATTCACATTCATATAGATGTTATATGATTCTTGATGTTATAATGATGCACTGATGATATATGTTATGAGAATCCTGGCCAGTGATTATGGTATGTAGGTTGCCTATGACTTGACTCTGGGAGATATTGCATACAGAGGTGGTGTTGACTGTCTATGGCTTGACCCTGGAGTCACACATGTGTAACCGTCTATGGCTTTGACCCTGGGGTTACACAAGGATTATATGATGATGCGATGTTTAAGTTGTATGCCTGTATTATATGCTTTATATCTGACTTGTCATGCAGGAAGTGGGCTCAGGGGATTAGAGGATCATCTATGAACCTTGAGCTTACTGAGATGTGTTATCTCACCCCGTTTGGGGATATCATTTCAGGTACCCAGAGTAGTGGTGATACTTCTAGGGGCAAGGCCCCCACCTTGGAGTAGTGGATGACATTGCTGACTTATTTTTATTATGATTAGACTTTATGATGGCATGTATATTTGTGAACATGCTTATTTATCTTATGTTGAGACTATGTTATGTATTTATTTAGGCTCATGACTGTATTATTGGGGTTATGGATCATTTACTCATGCTTAGATGTTTTCGAATTTAATATAGACTTGATGTATGTTTCCTGTTATTTGGGCATGGAGCCCTATGGTTTGTATTGACCCGAGAGGGAATCGCAGTCCGTGTGGGACTTGCGAGCTGTCTGTTTAATTATTATATCTATCAGGTTATGGTATGTGTGGGACCCATGTCCCCAGTTATTCGAAATACAGCCGTTATGCTGTCCGTGAGACTCCGTCAGGAATGACACTTGAGATGATATCCGAATGGTCAACGGCCAGTAGTGATGGCCAATGGTTTTATTTAGTATACTTAGATTGTTAATTTTACATGAATGCAATATATCATATGAACGCTGTGAAAATGTTTTAGAAAGTATTTTGGAAAAAGTTTACTCGTATTTTAAAATATCATGTATTTTAAAGTCTTCTGCTGTGTATGCTAAATATCCTGTATGTTAACAACCGGAGTACTACGGGGTGTTACACTCCTATGGTGGAGTGATAGGAGATGAAGGTTTGTGAGTGTTCTTCCTTGTTTCTTGTGAAGATGATGGAGTTCTATGGAGAGGGAAAAGAGAGAGCCATCTTCGGTTGGGAGATGACACTTCCACGGGAAGGAGAAGAGATAGGGTGTGTTTTTTACTACTTTAAGTGAGTTCAAATATCCAAGTAGGTAAAGACTTATCTATCTTACTCACATAACTCTCCTTCAAACTTGTCATTCAGGCTTATAAAATTTTTGGAATAATATCCACTAATTTATTTTTAAGTTTCGGGTAACTTTGCCTCTCTCATTTTTACCCCAAAACTTTTACTATTCACACTTTTTTCCCAAAAGCGATATGATTTTATGTATTTAGAATTTCCACCTAATTATTCTCCTTATTTATCAATTAAATTTCTAAAATCACCATTTATAGGTTAGGTTTATTATATTTGCCCCACCATTTAGGAATTTTGACCGCAAAATTAGAAACATATATGTGTCTAAAATCGGGATACAACTGTAGAAGCTCATCCTCCCACTTCCAAGTGGACTCCTCAGGTGTTCTGCCTTCCCACTTAAACTTTACCATAGGAATAAATTTATTTCTCAACTTCTTCTTATCTTTGTCAAGAATCTTACAGGGTCTCACCAGAGTCTTCAAATTCTATCGAATCTGAATGTCATCTGGTTGAACAAAATGAGCTAAAAAAATGAGAAGAATTTGCTATATATCTTCGAAGGTGAGAAACTTGGAACACATCATGAAGATTAGCTAACTGTGAAGGTAAAGCAAGGTGGTAGGCAATTGGTCCTACCCTACGTAGAATCTGGTAGGGCTCGATAAATCTGGGACTCGGCTTCCTCACTCGAAGAGCTTGTCCTACCCCAGTCACTAGCGATAGTCTCACAAAGACATGATCTTCTTCCTTGAACTCGAGAGGTTGATGTCTTTGATCATAATAACTCTTCTGGAAACTCTGAGCCTTTTTCAATCGATCTTTGAGCATTTTAACCTGTTTAATGGTCTCCCGCATAAAATTTGGTTTGAATAATTCTTTATCTCCAACTTCAGTCCAACATGTGAGAGTCCTACACTTCCATCTATATAATGCCTCATATAGTGCCATCCACAGACTAGAATAAAAATTGTTATTATATGAGAATTCTACCAATAGAATATATTTATCCCATGCCATATCCTACTTCAGAGTGCAAGCTCTCAACATATCCTCCATTGTCTGAATGATCCTCTTAGTCTGACCATTCGTCTGAGGATCATAAGCAATACTTAGTCTCAACTGAGTGCCAAAATCTCTCTGCAATAAGCCCAAAAAATGAGAGATGAACTTCGGGTCACGATCACTAACAATACTCTCAAGCACCCCATGAAGTTTCACTATGTCCCTGACGTAGAGCTGAGCTAAACTTCGGGTCGCGATCACTAACTTCTCCTCACTGGTAAAAAATGTACAGACTTTGTTAACCTATTCACAATCACCCATATAGAATCATAACCAACCCGAGTCCTCGGCAACCCCACTACAAAATCCATAGAAATACTCTAGAATATCAAGAGGCTGATGTTGACCATAAGGCTTCTGATGCTCAAATTTTACCTTCTGATATATTAGACATTTGGAAATAAAATTGGAAATATCCTTCTTCATACCTGGCCACCATAATTTCATCTTTAGGTCCTGATATATTTTTGTAGCACCAGGATGAATAGTGAACTGACCCTTATGGGCTTTAGTCATCACTTCCTTAGCTAACTGACTCTTAAGCATAACAATCCTATTATGATACAACAATAAATCTTGATTGTTCTAGAATATATCACTCTGGCCTTTCAGATATTCCATACATTCTTCTTGCACATGAGCTTCTTTAACTTTTGCAAAAAGTTCGTTTTGAACCTTCATTGTTTCTAATTTAAGAAGCCTCCCATTAAACAAATTCAACAATTTCAAATCTCTAAAATTCTCAATCCCTTCATAGTCTCTCATCATCATATTGGATAGATTAACAGATTTCCTGCTCAATGCATCGGTAACCACATTAGCTTTACCTGGATGGTATTTCAAATCAAAATCATAGTCTTTCAAGAATTCCACCCACGTTCTTTGTCTCATGTTCAACTCTTTCTAATCAAATAAATACTTCAAACTTTTATGATCACTGAACACAACAAAATTCATTACATACAAGAAATGTCTCCATATCTTTAGAGCAAAGACAATAACAGGTAGCTCCAAATCGTGAGTCGAATAATTTTCTTCGTGTGGTTTTAACTGCCTAGAGCCATAAGCAACCATTCTTCTCTCTTGCATCAACATGTAACCTAATCCCTTTTTAGAAGCATCACAATATAATTCGAATTCACCCTCAGGATCTGGAAGAGTCAATACTGGATCGGTCATCTTTCAGGTTCTGAAAGCATTCTTTGAACTCCTATGTCCAAACAAATGGAATATCTTTTCTAGTCAGACGGTTAAATGGCAATACAATTATAGAAAACCCCCCAATGAATCTCCGGTAATAGTCAGCTAAACCCATAAAGCTTCTAATTTCAGTCATAGTTTTATGTCTTTCCTAGTCTATCACTACTTCTATTTTGCTCAAATCAACTGCCACTCCTTCGACAGAAATGATTTGACCCAGAAATCGCACTTCAGAAAGCCAAAAATCACACTTAGAAAACTTCGCATACAATTGTTTCTCTTTCAGAACTTGCAGCATAATCCTCAAGTGACCCACAGACTCTTCTTTATTCTTTGAATATATCAAAATATCATCTATGAAGATGATCACAAACTGATCCAGATAAGACTTGAATATACGATTCATATAATCCATAAACATCGTAGGAGATTAGTGAGTCCGAAAGGAATTACCCAAAACTAATAATGTCTATACCTGAATCTAAAAGCAATCTTTGGCACATCCACCAGCTTAATCCGAATATGGTGATAACCGGACCCGAAGGTCAATCTTGGAGAGTACACAAGCACCCTTAAGTTGATCAAAGAGATCATCAATTTGCGGCAAGGGATACTTGTTCTTGGTAGTAACTTTATTGAGTTGCCTATAATCCGTACACAATCTCATGCTCTCGTATTTCTTTTTCACAAAGATCATTGGTGCCCACGGGGATGCACTAGGGCAGATAAATTCCTTTGCCGAAAGATTTTCAATATGCTTCTTCAGCTTAGAAAATTCCAGTGGCGACATGTGATATGGAGGCAAAGAAATGGACCCCACACCAAGCAATAGATCAATGGAGAACTCTATCTCCCTCACAGGACGCAGATGTGGAATCACCTTAGAAAAAATATATAAAACGTTGATATTAAGCACAGTTTCAATCACAACAGTTTATTTCAAAAATACGGTAAAACTTTTTCTTTTTAATACCGTTTACAAAATCTTTATGTTTATAAAATGTTCGTATTCAACATTTTTCAAAAATTTGATTACAAATCAAAACTATTGCAGAACCATAAATATTATTGGTTAACATGATACAACGTTTATTTAAAATTGCTAAGTGGTTCCCATAAACAAACGAAGCACAAATACACAATTTGACGTTTTACGCACTCTAGGTACATTCAGTTTTCTCAAACTGCAGCTGAACTACTAGTCCATAAATTCCCAACTTTTGACATATTATTCTACACTCTATTACTTTTCCAACAAGGTATCATACACCCCATTTGGAATTCTACAACTCCATATACGCTCGTCGTAAGTTACTTTCATAAAACTGTCAAAACTGCATTGTCAACGCTCAAACATACTTCATTGCTTTTCAAACTACAGACGTTTCACACATATGTTCTTCACCAAATTTTAATATGTTCTAGTAGACAACTCAAGCTTCAGTTTGATATATCATAAGCCTAATTTGAGTTAGAAATGACAGATATATGAATTTTTCAAAAACGAACATCAATGCTGTAAAATGAAGCGTGAATCTGAATGGCTCTCATTCAAACGAAATCAGGGGAATTTCTACAACTCCAAATTACACCAAAATTTTATGAAAACATAGGGGACATCTTAAGCTTCAAAATAAGGTATGGTACAACTTAATTGGACAACTATGGAGAGAGTTATGGTCTCTCAGAGTTAGGGTAAAATCTCACTATTTCTCTAAAAATTTCGACAGTCTCCCTTATTTTTATAACTTTTCCCACTTTATACATGTGTGTTCCAATACTCAAAAATGGTACCTAATAGATCAAAAGGATGTCATCCAAAGAATTAATAAACCTCGGTACACTTATAACCCACAATCTACATTAGTTCCTCTCATTACTTTTCACAATGTCTTATTGTCATTCATTATAATTAAACATCATCAATAATTACAATAGGCTTTAGGCCCTTCCATCACATACATCAATATTTACATAAACAAGGTTCTCCAGTAATACAATTACATTACATCAACTATGAAATTTAACTATTACATAATAATCAAATGACATAGATATAAAAACATGAACAACTCTAAGCATGTCAACAACATCTCATACAAGACCAATGTTCATGCACTAAGTCAATGATACAAAATAAACAACTATCAAGTGCATTAAAATAGTATCTCAAAATGCCATGCAATCCTCATGTATTCCTATGTACATGTCAGACTACTACATATGCTCGTATCCTAACTAAGTGGGCTTTCCTCCCAAAGCTTCTTTAGTAGCACTAGTGGTACCTGAAAATGATGCCTCATAACGCGGGGTGAGATTTGACAATTTCAGTAAACCACGGGTCCTGGAGGGTCACTACACCCAATGACTCACTCAATGTGCATGCAATGATAAACATATGAACAGTATAACATACGATATCATAATAATCACTGAGCAAACAATCAAGAACATGCAACAAAATATTATTTAAGACTACCACCCATAACTCCTGAGACATTCCTAATATCGCTCCCAAAATAAAGACAGCACTACGGCAAAACCCGACTAAGACTCCCCACGGAGACCTATCTAGTGGAACTCCCATAAATCTATCTACTAGGCAAAGATACTAGTATATCAAAATATATACCAGATACTAGTATATCAAAACATATACCAGATAGAAAATAAAAGTATATCAAAACATATACCAGATGGAAAATACAAGTATATCAAAACATATACCAGACAACATGCCAAAACGCGTGTCAAACATCAGATAAAAATGCATGATCATTCTCTATCACACATTATCAAAGATCACAAATCAAACCATTTCCAAAGGACATGACAGAGCACACAAAGGGACTAACCCCAGAATACACTAAAGTTTACCTGTAAAAAGTTCCACAAGCAATTTCACAAACTAACAGAAAGAAGCTTTCAAAGCTTAATCCTCCAAGATTGGATCAAAGAGAGTCAACCAACAATGATCATACCATAATATGATCAATCACATGCTTGAGAATATACAAGCAAACATAAACAACAACTCTCAGAAAAACCTTAGCTCATGACCATTAAATCCTCAAAGTATATCCAATTGTGTTTTAATTTCAACAAACCAATTCCATCACTTGAAAAATCTTATCAACCAAATCACCAATACATTCAATCATCTTCTATCAAGCCATAACACAATTTACATAATTTTCCCTAATATTTTCCAATATGGACGAATTGTACATATGTGGAGTCAAGGTAAATTTCAATAATTCACAAGCTTAAAACTCTTATAAAACTTCATAATTTATGATTCAAACCACCACCAATTAATTACATCATCCATCAAAGACTTCCTTCACAAATCATCATTCTTTCATCCTTGAAAATTTGTTTAAGTGTTGGAACCAAAATCACTTAAATTTATATTGAATTTCTACCGATTATTTATCCATACGAACAATAAATTCCAAAGGGACATAGCCATAAAACCTCTCTAACCAAGCTCACCAACATACACATCATATTATGTCCAAAATTTTGATCCATAAGAAATACAAGGTGAAATTGAGAAATCTTACCACCAGTGGGTTCCTATACTTCCAGAGATCAATATACAAGCTTTCAAGCAACAAAAATCTCCAACAATGGCTACTCACACCTCACAAATCTTCCACCTTATAGCTCCTTGATCTCTTCAGACACTCACTTTCTCAAGAAATTCTTTTAGGTTTTTTGATCACCAAGAGATTCCGCGTATTTTTCATGTTGTAACTTTCTTGATTCGATGTAAAGATAAAAAGTTGCAAACCTAAGCTCTTCCTACAATGGAGGTTCGGCCATCACAAGTTTAGGAAGGTAGAAGACAAGCTTAAATGGATGATTTCATCATTTAATAAGCCTAGCCACTTTATTTGACTTCTTGGAAAAGTTTACAAAATATCAAAATTCAAATATTTAATTAATTTTCTTGAAATCTCAAATAATTCCAAGACTTAGGTATTTCCATAAATTTAATATGCATAATTATAGTTTAATAATGTCACAATATAGTGTTAAAAAGATCCGGGCAATTTTTGCATAATACCATTTTTGCTCCTATTCACAAACTAATTGTATTTTTCCAAAAACATCAAAATTCTTCAAATAATTCAAATAATTATTTTTCTTGGTTCTAAACACTTCTCTCAACATATATCCATTCCCAGAATATTAATATGATTTTTGAGTCTCTCAGTAAAATTATACTGCGGTATTTCATATGCTAAAAATCATTATTCATCAATTTTTCAGAAAAATGCCTATTCACTTCCAAATTTCATTCTAAATCCAAATCCAACATTATTTTCGCCAAATAATGTCTAATTATATCATTTCATAATTTTAGGGTTCAGTAATTGTCAAATTACCATTTTGCCCTTCGAGTGTATTTTTACCCGAAACTCAGAATTTTCACCAATTAAGCCTTTTAATCCATAATTTAATCATAATAATGCATTTTTAATTATGTGACGTGTTATACATTGCCCTTAGCTCATTTATCATGGCGTTCATCACAGTCTGATTGGCAGCCATAGCATCCTGATTAGTCTTCATCATAATCTCATTTGCCTGTATGTTTGCATGTATCGTATCCGGATTAGCCTTCATCAGAATCTCATTTTCCTGCCTATTTGCATTTATTGTATCCTGATTAGCGTTCATCAGAATCTAATTTGCTTATCTACTCGTAGTCATCTCGTGTTGCATGCCGGCTAAAGCGACAACAATAGGATCTAGCTGAGCATTGGCATTTAATGCCTCAGGGATGTTCTGGGGCCTCACCATTATACTACACATATTGTACAAAGAAATGAGTTGATCAGACTCACACTCAATGGTCACACATTCAATAACCGTAATAAATACCTAAAACAACTATAAAACAATTCATATAATATATGAATTCATAATTTCCTTAAGAAACTGCTCTGATACCATAAAATGTAACACTCATTCATGAACGATTTGTTATCATTACGTATGATATTAAATGCAGTTACAATCAGAGCAGTTGAATTAAAATTCTGCTTAACTTTTTCTTTTTAAAACAAATATTTTTTGCTTAAAACTCTTCCGTATTTATAAGCAATTCAAAACTTTAATCATAACTCAAACATAGTGCGGAATATCTAAACTTAGCTTAACCATATCATACAACACTTATAATATATCACCATTGAGTTCTTATAAACAACATGGCTTCATATTAACGTCAACCTACACATGCCATTAACACTTATACGATTCTTTTCACTTCGAGCATAAGATCTCAAGACATCAAAATAGGCTTACAAGCCCTTCCATCACATACATAATACATGATTACAACAATTTCCAAATATCCAAAAGTTTACAAAATATTACATCTCTAGGAACTTAGCGATTACACAAGCATAATCAATATCATGCACCTCATTATACATCATGAATGGTATATAATAAGCATGATCATCCTCTAAGTTCCTCATATCATAATCATTACATGTTCTCCAAAATGTACAAGGCTCATCTCCAAAAGTGCATAACTAACTCTATGCTCCAAAATATATGATCATGTAGCATTCACAAATGATCATCAAAATACACATGCTACAACATGGTAACTACTCTTGCCTCTTGCCATGTGTTAGTCTTGCACCATCAGTGCCAGTACCTGAAATATAATCCCCACACGGGATAAGATAAACATCTCAGTAAACTAGGAGCCATTAGAGGATTCCTCCACCCCAAAGTTCACTTCAGGCACAAAAGCATTAAATATAGATAATACAGTATATATATATATATATATATATATATATATCCATGCAATGTGTGTGAATGACAATTGAGATATCTTTCTGGTCAACACACCTTCACTGGAATGCTCACAATCAAATAGTCCTATTGGCCAAAGAAAGTATATTGTATGTATTACGCAAGGAAAGCCATTCTGCAACATACCAAGCATAAGGAAAGTCATCTTATGCAACACAAAAAAGGCATACCCCACACAAGGAAATTTGTCTTGTGCCGCACAAAGCATAAGGAAATTCATCTCATGCAACATACACGAAGGGCATGCCCCACACAAGGAAAGCCTTCTTTTGTGGCACAAAAAAAAAATTACATACAATGCATTATATCAAAATAATTACAATATGTTTTGTGATAAAAATTACAAACAGGAAAAATTATCAAAAACTTATAGATTTACCAGATAAAGGATATATCATGAGTAATTTAAGTCACTTTACAGCGAAAAGTGCAGTTACTGTAAGTTTTTTGGTAAAAATACAATATGACAATAATTACCGAAAATTTTGATATAAATTAGTGAGAATCTAATTTATGAGATTTAAGAGTAAATCACATGTTTTAATGCTAAGTTATGGCTAGTAGATTTTTTAAAAGAAGAAAGGACATAGAAGGAATTAAGTGAGGAGAAGAGTTGACAAAGTCAAAAAGCATAAAACAATAGTGTTAAGTGAACTAATCAAGATTTCTTAAGTCATTAGCATCTACTTTAATTGGTTCTTTACTTGGTATCAGAGTTTCAGTATCACGGGTTCGATCCGTATAGCCTCCCCCATTTAATTAATTATTAATTAAGTCTTGTGGAGTTTTTAAACATAGTTAGGCGGGCATGTGCATTATCCATCTTTCAAACCCAGTGGGCTCTCATATGAGGGGGTACGTTAGAGAAATATAAAAACCATTAATGTAGCCTCACCCAACAACTTAGCTTTTGGATTGAATTGGTTATTTACTTGGTATCAGAGCTTCGGTGTCACAGGTTCAATCATCATCGCCCTTTTTCTCTTGCAGAATTTTTTAGTATAGATAGGCTATGATTGATGCATCATTCATCCGTAAAGACTCAAGCCCAATGGACTCTCGTGTGAGAGGGAGTGTTAGAGAATAGTATAAACTATGAAAAATCCTTTAACCTAAAAGCTTAAATTTTTAAGTGAAGGATGATAAGTCTCCGAAAGAGACTTAAAACTGTTAATTTTTTTACCTTAAATTCAAGAAAAAGTTTAAGAGTGAGTCCCTGATGTGATATGTAAACCATGGTCATGTAACTTTAAATTTTTATTCTGATACATGAGTAATGGGTTGAATTATTTAAATTACTTGTGCAGGACCTCTAGCCCAAATTCAGAAACAAAACCAGCCCAAATGTTAACATGTCTAGCTTTGCAAAGTTAAGAGGTGGCCTCTGTTACACAAAGGTAAATGAGGAATTGTACAGAAAGAGGAAGGGCTGCAGTGGAAAACAAAACAATAAAGTAAAAAATATCCCAATGACTCACAAGCACATCTTTAGGCCATCGATCAAAAGAGAACCATAGCCACCATTCTTTTGCCCTTTTCCCATCTCACCGTACACTCATATCAAGCCATTACCGATTTTACACGAGCATGTGTGGAGCGGATTAAGGGTGATGATATCTTGGTGATGGACATGCAAAGGAAGATTAATCAAGTTATGAAAAGAGAAAGACACGTGGATTCTTATCTAAGGGCTCACGTTGCTGCTACTTGCAAGGAGGAGGAGATATAAAGAAGCTATGGGTAAAGGCTTTAAGGGCAGACTTCTTTCATGGTTCTTCTTCTCCATTTTTCTTTATTTTTATTTTTGTATTTTCTGGTACTGTAAATAGGGCCTACTTTGTTTTGATTAGAACTTGTCAGCACAGTACCGAGGCTATTCTGGTGAATAGGTGTAACAGCCCATTGTATACCGGTATTGTTAACATTAATTATCATATTAAGCGCAGTTACAATCACAGCAATTCCTTTATTGAAAATGCGAGTAAACTTTTTCCGTTTATTACGCGAGCATTTAAAACCGTAAAAAGCGTAATAAATAAAAGTTGTGACCATAACTGTAAACTCTTGCGGAATACTTGTTTAAAATATTTTTATATCTTATTTTACTTAATACAACTCACTAAGGGGTCCCCATAAACCCACTTAGCCAATTTCTCAATTTTACGATTTCTACCCATCCGAACATGGTTCGGTATATTTATTTATATTCTCTCAACTTTCTTCATTTTCGTCTCATCTTTTAGTATCTTTTACGGGACTTAATTACCTTTCTAATGAGCCATCACATGAGTTATTTCGATCTTGTTTGCTCCGGATATCGCTGTTTGAAGTTGGACAAGCAAAACTGCCAGCCAACCCCAAAATAGCTCCAAACATCCCTCACTCCACGAATTACTTCACAAAATCCACTAAACCAATTGCTCTCAAATTTTTATACCATAAACTATACACCTTAAGCTTCAATTTGATATATCATACACTTAATATGACCAAGAAACGAAGCGGGAATTAATTTCCCAAAACTGGTCCAGAACTGCCACAAGTGCAGTGAGCAATTGGGCAGTCTGCACTCTCTGCCTTTTTCAAGCCGGATTTCAACCCATAATTCTCTCGAATTTTACCACAAGATAGAGGACATCCCAACCTTCAAAATGGAGTATAGAACGTCCCTATCGGACCTCTGTGATGGGAGATATGCTCTCCCGAAGTTTGCCTAAATTATGCCAGAGTTTCCTTTGTTTTTACAAAAATTCCCAAATTTGCTAATGTGATCTAGGACCTCAAATGTACCTACTAATCAATGTGTGGCACACACAAGGACCAACAATTCCTTGGGGCACTTAAAACCCAACTCAGTTCATAGTTATTACACAATTCATATCATATTGCTCACTATATTAATCCTTGACTTGTTTCAATCACCAATGTCCATTTACATGATTTTTCTAAGCATACATATAATCATAATCCTAAAATAGGCCTAAAGTCCTTTCATCATATTACATCAAGTATTCATGTACAATTACAACATCTCAATTACATATTACAACTTGCAAATTCATAACTTTAAATTACAACTCGAAACATAAAACTTAAAATGACATATACAACTAGACTTAGGCAAAATGACATGAACAAATATGACTATGAATCTCCTCCTACATACATATAGAATGTTCATGCCCTAAGTCTAGCCTAGGCTCAATGGCCATCAAAATGCAAAGTGTATAAAATCCTCCAACGACTCAACCTACGGGCTTCTTGCCCGCCGCTCCTGCACCACTGCTACGTCCTGAAATAAAGCCCCCAAGACAGGGTGAGATACACGAATATATCTCAGTAACCCAGAGGTTCCGGAGAAAACTCCGCCCAATGGCTCACTTTGATGCATATAAATAATATAAAATAATAGGATTTAGAGAAACTGGGGAACATAGGGATACAAAATACGACGAAGCTGGAATGGTAGCTACCAATACCACGCAACGTCCTGCCTAATGGCTCGGCATGTAAGCCTACGGGTCTTATCCAAGTCGTGTTCCAAGAACATCCAACCAAGGTACCCCTCCCATCCGCATACACCCGAGACTTCCTAGTGTGCTCCTATCCGGATCACACACAACGACCCTAAGTCAACTGGAACTCCCTCTCGGAGACCTATCCAGTGGAAGTTCGAAACGCCCGAAGGCAAAAACTGTCTACTGGCCAGAGACTCGGTACATCTAGTGTACCACTAACATACATAACAAATGCATGATCATGTTATTCTACATTACTTACATACACTTCCTACCATCACCCTTAACGAGAATGGTAGAACACAAAAGGGGATCAAGCCCCAGTACCAAGAGGTTACTTTAATAAGCCTCTTCACTTTGCTCCACAACAGTATATTCTCTGAGCTCGTTACTCACAGAAATGCCTACACAGAGGACATTTCCAATTACTTAAAACTCATACGAATACATGCAATTACCAATTATACAGCATGATTCCAATCACTTACCTCAATCCCACTTGGTCTAGGACCAAGGGCAATCCTCCGACTCACGGTTCGGGGTTCAAATCAACGTACGGCAACCTACAACAACCATGTACGAATCATCAGTACACGACAATTCTATCAGAACACGAAAAACGTCAAAAACCTCCCCTACACCCTTGTAGGTTCGGCCTTTGAAGGCTTATTTTACAATTTATTTTTTTAAATTTTCTTTCTCATTTTATTAAGCATCCTTAGGTTACCAAAAGGCCATACCAAATGCCGTTTTTCATTTTACGTCTTTTAAACGTCGTTTTGCTTAATATCTCACTCTAGGATCCTTTATGATTCTCAACACCATCAATTATTTTTCATTGATTCTCTAACCTTCCAACCACCACACAACCCATCTAAATACCATTTAACACATGATACATCATCCAAGCAATACCATCAACATCAAATCCCTAAAATTCCCTAAATGGCCGAATTTCACCTATGCAATTCCAAAGGATTTATATTCAATTTTAACCACTCCACACCTCATATAATCCCATTATGTCAACATACAATCATACAACAATCCCACTATACAATCCTAACAACAATTTCAAACTCAAAGTCATGACATCCTCAAAATTTTCTCAGTTAAAAATTCACATTTTTCATCAATAATTTTCATTGCATTTATAGCTTTAACACATCATTCTAAGACATTATCATCTAATACACATTTTCTATTTGAGCTCTCTAACAACACAAATCAACAAAACCCCCTTTAGGGTTCATGAAAATAAATCATCAAATCAAACCATGAGAGGTGTTGTAACTTACCCACAATTACGTCACAAGACTCCTCCTAGAACTCCACAAGCAATGGCTTAAGAAATCAACCCCAAATTCTCCAAGAAATTTGTGGTGTATATGGCTCTTTTCTCATAATAGAGAGGGTTTCAAGGAAAACTAATCAGTGGAACGGGTTCGGGTGGTGATTTCCATCGAATTTCAAGACAAAAGTCGTCCGATTCGATTAAAAATTGATGAAGTTATGAAGAAATCAAACAAAAAACGAAAATGGAAGGGGGAGGGGGCTGTCACGGTTTCTTTGAGGGGAGAAGGGGAGAGAGAAAACAATGAATAGTGAAATGCTTATGTGTCTTAAGTGATTTCAAGTGGGGTGGAACCCACCGCCACCTCACGCGATTTAAAACTAATTCGAATTTTCACTAAACGTCCGTAAATTCACACCCTATTTAGAAACTCTAATTTTTAACATTAACCATTGTCCTTTAATCACCCTTGATCAGATGAATCCGGAGCTTTCCGGTCGTTCGGAGAAAATGCTGTTTTAAGATGTTGCGCGCGTCGTTAGCACGCTTCCCCAAACTTACTCAATTCCATCAAATTTTATCAGAAATCATATTCCCTATTTCTATAAACCATTTATAACCCATATTTAAAACCTAGAGCTCAAAACTCAATCGACACGCTTTACGGTGCAACTGTACCGCGGTATTTTTACCCGGTAAAAACACTATTCACTGAATTTTCTGAAACTTGCCTAACCACTCAATTTTTACCATCTGAGACCTTCTACTCAATTTTTATCTTCCTAGGGTTGCGCGTTGGTTAATTACCGTTTTGCCCTTTCTTTGTATTTTGGCCTAATTTTCAGGATTTTTACTAATCCTTCACTTTAATCCTCATTTAATATTTTAATATTTAATTTAGAATTGCGAGGTGTTATAATAGGACTCGAGCTGTGTTTTACGTTTTCTGCACTTTAGTTCGTCTATAATTTTTCATTTTCATTTTGCTGTTTTTGTAGCTCAACCATTATGGGTATGAGCTAAACCTTTTAAGGTTGGGTCTAGGTACCCAAACCTCAGTTATGGATGTTTGTTAATTGTTTTTTTTTAAACTTTGATTCTCAGTTGTTTAATGCCATGCTTGGTATTTAAACATTCTGTCATTGAGGCCTGATGGTAGATGTTGTTTTAGGAAGAAGTCATCGGGAGATTGACTAATTCTGGAAAATGCATTAAGCACATGGACTTGATTGTGAGAGCATTCAAGGGTTGTCACTTAGGGATAAGGGCAGCCACCATGTAACTTTGGATTTGTGATTCAAGAGTCCTCACTTCATTTAGCACAGGGATGTGTGAATGAAAGTTGTGGATAAAATAATTTTAAGGGATTAAGATCAACAAGAAGTGATCCGTTAACTGAGAATTAATTTTTAGTAATCTGTAATTAACATTCACTCCATTGCTGTGGGGAAAGGTAACTGTAGCTCAACCTATTTTTCCAACCTATTTTTCACTAACTCAGATTTCTTTTCATTTGATTTTTAATATTTCAATCATAGTTCTGTTTACAATTTTTTATATAAAAATCTTTTTACATAAGACACTCAATTTGCTTTCCTTCCATTTTTATCCTTTAACTCAAGAAATCAATTCTGAAAATCCTAAAAAAAAGTCACTGGTCAGTAATATTTTAACTTAGTCTTGTGATTACTTTGTTTTTATTTTTACTCACTTTTTAGATTAGATTTAGTTTTAGCAATTGCTATTTTCATTCAAAATCAAAAACGCCAAAGATCCTTGTGGGAACGATAACTGGGACTCACAAAAATCCTATATTATTTGTTGTCACGTATACTTGCGCGTTTACTTGCATAATTGTTAGCAAGGCAACAAAAGCCTTTTTAACGATTTTATATATCTCTAACAATAAAAAAAACTGAAAGAGATGAAGTTGGCATTTAAAACTGCTGCTGCTTTAATGAGAGAGAAAAATCAAAAGCTGAAGTTGGTCAAGTCAAAAGAGACACATGCAGAAAAACAGTTCTGAATGTATCTAGTCATCAATTAGAGCATAAGAAAACTGGTCCAGTCTCAATAACTATCCCAGATCCTGAATTTTATGACTTCGATAAAGATAGGTCAGAAGAATGCTTGAGGCCAAAGCAAATATGGGCCTTGCATATCTTGTTTGAAGTGATCGTATATAGGCTTGAATTGCCAATCAATCTTCCACCCCATTTGCTTATCTGCAGGTATGTGAGAAATGGTTAACCCAATATCTGCCAATCAAGCTTCTTATGCGAGCTATCACCTTGTTCAGTGAGTTTTCCTCTTGACAATCTTTGAGGACTGAGTCTCTAGCCACCATGGAATCTCCTACTAGCCAAATCCTTCTAAAGCCACATTCCCAAGCTATCAGCAGGCCAAAATAGACCCCCTAAACTTTTGGATCGACTGAATTCCCGCAGCCCAAGTTTTTAGCAAACCCAACAACTGAATCTCCACTATAATCCTGAATCACACCACCACGTCCCATTCGAAGATCCCCATGAGCGCTGGATCCATCCACGTTTAACTTTGCCCAGCCCATATGTGGCAAGCTCCATTTAACCAGGCATTCAACTTTTGGCTTGTGTAGCAAACCACCATCTAGAATTCGGGTCTGTTTGGCATGTAAAAAAAATAATGGCATTACATTTCTTGTTTGAAGTGACCATTTTGAGCTTTTGAGCCTTGCATTTATTGGGATCTAATGACGCAAGCATTTTAAATTACTTGTTTTTTTAAAAGCCGTGTACATAGGAAAATTAAATGACACACAATTGAAAATTGAAAAGTGAAAACACTTTGTGTAATTTTTTTTTTTTTTTTTTTGTAATACACACTTTGTGTAAATTTTGCATTACTTGTCTTCTGAAGATTGTTTGTTTTCTTTTTATCTTTCTCTCGTCTATCTAAAGAAAAAAAATGTCTGGACTTAGCCCTTCTTTATTTACAAAAAAAAAAAAAAAAAAATGTCTATCTTGAATGCCTTGTATTTATGGACATTTAATGGTCGATGACTATTTTGCTTTATTTGTTTCTTCGAGGAAAGCTTGTATTTAGGGATATTTAATGGCAAACCATTGAAAACTGAAAAGAAAAAAAAGTTTGTGTAAATTTTGCACTATTTTCTCAAATATTCTTCATTTTTATTTTTCACTTAAAAGAAAAACTAAATGACCGTTAAGAAAATTAATCATCTCATGTCTTGTTTTAACATAATAATATCATATGAAAGATTTTAGTCAATCATTCAATATAGATCAAAGGTCACAATTTTGACGAAGTTTGTAAGATGAGAACATGGAAATTGTCAATTTAATTGATAATCATTGATATGTGAATAAATGATTAAGATCTTCCATATGACATGAGAATTGTTTTTTAGATACAACAGTGGAACCGATGTTTGAATATATAACCTTTGGCACACTACCAAAATCCCTCATCATTAGGCATGAGAGGATTCATTCCCCTTTCTAATCTCCTTTTATTTATAGAGATTTAATGGTAGATGACTGTTATGCGTTAGTGGTTTCTCAGAGGCAACCTTGTATTTAAGGAGATTTAATGTCGAACCGTTGAAAATTGAAAAATGAAAATCGCAATTATGTAAATTTTGACTCACTTGTTCCCCAAAAGACTTTTGGTAAAAAAAATATGGGTTCGCTTTTTCTGTGGTTACTCCATATAAGTTATTTGCAGTAAACTCAATACGACGTCGTTTTGAGAGTAAATGCAGATAGCTTATCTGCAATAACTGCAGAAATATTTTTCTCAAAAAATATTTGAGGATGACATGTTGCAACATAAATACATGCCTACGATTCACTCCTTATAAAAAAGTGAGGACTTAAAATTTTGGGTTACCTCCCTTACCTATAATCTCTTAGCCTCTATATTTCACTCACGGCTGCTGTGGCTACCTATTACATGTTAAGTTCCCAATCCCACCATCAAGCCAAATCTCAACATCTCGTTCTTGTTATCTTTTGCGATTAAATTCAAAACCAAGACCAGAACGAAGAAGGTGATTCATTTACTTTAGTTTTACTTTTATTGGTTCTATTGATGTGCACTTATTTGTGCTATTCGTGATCAAAATCTCTTCTTTTTCATATTAGCTATTCATAGTAAAAATCTCTTCTTTTCTATGAATTTGGGTAACTTCGTAAACCTACTTTAATGACTTTATTGATGCTCTTTTCTCATATAATTCTTAAATTACCCACAGCTTGAATGTGCGAAATTCGAGGGTTTTTTTTTTGTCAAGGTAATTATAACTTCTTTTTTATTTGTCATTGGGTGTTTCCTTGCATTACTTGTTTGTGAATTATGGCATGCACTATTTGTTTATAAAATTTTTGGAGTGATGATGCTTGCCATTTTAGTGTGTGTTGGTTGAATCAGATTCCACTTTTTTTCTTCCTCGGCTTTTGATTTTTACTTTGGCGTTACTTGTTTTTAAGATTTTTATTATTATCTAGGTGGATTAATCCGCCAACACGTTAATCCATCATAAAATCAGGTGGGTTTGTATTTTCAATTTATTTATAAAAATATATCATCCTATCCCATTTTTTATTTGGTTAAAGACAAATCAATCTACATTATCAGCTTTAGAATATATATATATATATATATATATTATAGGAATAAATACTGATTTTCGTGCAGAGAGAAAATAACATGAGAAATGAGAAATAAAATTATCGATCCCATGTCTTTATTGTTTGTACGGGAAAGTAAATATTTTATTCTTTTATTAAAATTTCAAATTTATTTTATAAAAAATATTTTGATATATAAGTGATTTCTTGAAATATTCTAACAGTAAAGTTAATGGGTTTTATAAAAGTTATGTCGTAAAAAAAGTTATCATGTCATGTTGTAGAGACTCGTTTTTCGTACTTTTTCTTTTTTTCTTTTTTTCATAAATGGGTCCCATAAAATATTGTGTCTGTAAGAAACTTTACCATATCATGTTGCATGACAAACCAAAACCCCGAAGTTAATACTCAATATTAAAAAAATAGAATATAATTTAAAATTATGGGGCGTTTGGTAGAGGAGAATTTTTTTTTTTATCCAGGAATCTCAATTTTTAAAAATATGATTTTTACAATCAGTTTACAAAAATATCCAAAAATTTAAAATTTAAAAAATTTCAATTTCCTAAAAATCCTGAAAAAAATCATCCTACCAAACGCCTCTAAACTAAATTTTTTTTACTGCTGTTCAAACAAATTTCAAAATAATCTAGTGTAATATAATAATAGATAAATTTCCTATGACGCCATTGTGCTTCTATCTTACACTTCACCTTCCCCCAATGTCCAATCATATCAGTTTATAACAAATTATTATCATTCTATTAAATATATAATAATAACATAATAGATAACAACGGCAATAATAATCATAATAAACGTTTTAATTTTTCATTGCTACTGTTACCATCTTATTCTCATCTGCCATTGTCAGAAGCTCCTATTCATCAACCGAATCGGACCAGTTTCCGACCCGAACCCGAACCCGGTTCCCGATTCAGCAGACTCCATGAAAATTTGGGTTCTGTGTTCTCCGATGTTAGTTTGCTGAGATTCGCACTGTGCTAAGCTCAATTCTCCGATCTGGGTCTTCTTCAACTTCCATTTTTAGCTCCAATCTCAGTTAGTTTCTTTTCTTTCTTTTTCTTTCTCTTTTTAATTTTCCTAAGTTTTATTGCATCTGGGGTTGCTAAATTTGTTGTTCGTTTATTTTTTTTAATTTTTAATTTTGAATAAAGTATGAGTTTAAATTTTTGGGCTTTTTGGTGTAGATTTTCGATCTCTAAGCTTAGTTTTGGGTTTTTATTGAATTTCGATTATTTTGCTTGCGTGTTTCAAGAGATAAATATTTTATTGATCTTAAAATTGGAAGTGTTTGGTTTCTTGGAAAGTTCAGTTAATGAGGAAGGAAAAAAAAAGTTTTTTTGATATTTTGTTTTTAGTGTAATAGACTCAAATCGCATGACCCTTGTTGTTTTAGCAACCTTAGAGAGCATGAATCATAGGTCGATGCTTGAAGTTTATTTTATAAAATTGTTAATATAGGATGGCATTTGTGTCTGTTCTTTTAATGCAAAATGGTATGAATTATTGCTCTTTGATCTGAGTTGAATATTTTGTGAGCTTTAAAACTTTTTTAATTTTTTTTTTTTTTTTTGCTTTTTTTTTTTTTCATACCAAATCTTTCTCAGCAGATATGGACAGTGGAAACGATGTTAGATGTGTGTGGCTGGTTATAGCATCTGTTTCAAGAGTTCAGTTTTGAAGTGTTTTGGTTCCTACATGGAAGCATACAAAGAGGAGGCACTTAAAGCAATAGAGATTGCTGAGAAGCGATTTGCTCAGAGGGACTTTGCAGGTGCAAAAAGTTATGCTTTGAAGGCTAAAAAGCTTTATCCCGGATTGGAGGGTATATCTCAAATGGTGACCACATTTGATGTTTACATTGCCTCCGAGGTCACCTGTAATGGTGAACCAGATTATTATTCTATTCTTGGCTTAAAACCTTCAGCAGATAAAGATGCTGTGAAGAAAAAGTACAAGAAGATGGCTGTGTTGCTTCACCCAGATAAGAACAAATGTGTGGGAGCTGATGGGGCATTTAATCTTGTGTCTGAGGCGTGGACGTGGCTGTCAGATAGTTCTTTGCGCAGTTCTTATGATCTCAAAAGAAATGCGCAATTGGCTGCAGGGATTAATCAGATGGATTTATCTTCAGTCCATGCAACAGGTTATAGTCAATGTTCCAATTTTTCAACCTCTGGAGATAAGCATGCCACTTTCTGGACAATTTGCACCTCTTGTAAGGTTCAGTATGAGTATCAGCGCAAGTATGCGAATAAAAAACTTTCTTGTAAGAATTGCCGTTGCACTTTCATTGCTGTTGAAACAGGAGCAGCCCCAGCAAATGGTTCATTCCCATATTGTCCTTGGTCATATGTGCCTGGCAATGGGTATGGAAGCCATTCATTTGATGGAGTGACATATGTTCCAACTAGTGCCGCCTATTTCACTGGCAATGGGGTCACAGGATACCATTCGGGACATGGATATGAGTATGTTCCAAATGTTTCATATCAGTGGAGCTCTGCTGGATTTGCCAATGAAAATGGATCAACCACCTTATCTGCTGATTCTGTTAGTCAGGCTAATGGGAATGCGAAAAGGGGAAGACCAAAAGTTAAATCAGGAGTTGATAGGAAGCATCACATGACCGAGACTGTGGTCAATATGAATTCAGATGTGTCATTCCCTGGTAATGAACCACAGGAAGTTAAGCCAAGTAAACCTGAGAAGAAAAGGAAAGTTGTGGGACCCAGTTTAAAAAATGGCCATGAAGAAAAGGGGTCAAAATGTGCTTCAGAATCAACATTGGCTAATGGAAATGAAAGTGTTGGACACGGCCAGAGGCTTAACTGCACAAGTGAAGTGCAAACCAAACAGTATTCCATGGCACCAGCTTTTGATGCAAGAAAATTATTGATTGAGAAGGCCAGGACAGAAATAAGGAAGAAACTGGAAGAGATGAAGTTGGCATCTGAAACTTCTGCTGCTGCTGCTGCTGCTGTTAATGAGAGAGAAAAATCAAAAGCTGAAGTTGGTCAAGTCAAAAGAGACACATGCAGAAAAACAGTTCTGAATGTTTCTGGTCATCAGTTAGAGCATAGGAAAACTGGTCCAGTCTCAATAACTGTGCCTGATCCCGACTTTCATGACTTCGATAAAGATAGGTCGGAAGAATGCTTCAGGCCAAAGCAAATATGGGCCTTATATGATGAGGATGATGGCATGCCTCGCTTGTATTGTCTGATCCGCGAGGTTATCTCTGTCAATCCATTTAAACTTCATATTAGTTACTTGAGTTCAAAAACTGATAGTGAGTTTGGCTCAGTGAACTGGCTTGATTCAGGCTTCACCAAATCTTGCGGAAATTTCAGGGCCTTGAACTCTGATGTTGTTGACCAAGTTAACATTTTTTCTCATGTTCTAATCCGGGCAAAGGCTGGTCGAGGTGGTTGTGTTCGCCTATACCCCAGAAGTGGAGATATTTGGGCCGTTTATAGAAATTGGTCAACAGATTGGAACAGATCTACACCGGATGAAGTGAGGCATCAATACGAAATGGTGGAGGTGCTGGATGATTACTCTGAGGAACTTGGTGTTTGTGTTAGTCCCCTTATTAAGTTGGCTGGATTCAAAACTGTATACAAGAGGAATACAGACAGAAATGCCATTCGATGGATACCAAGAAGAGAAATGTTGTGCTTTTCACACCAAGTGCCTTCATGGTTGCTGAAAGGGGAGGCAGAAAATTTGCCTGAAAAGTGTTGGGATCTTGATCCAGCTGCAACCCCAGATGAGCTCCTTCATGCTGCTTCAGAAGTAAACATTTCTTAGGCATTGGTGAAACAATTTATTTAGAAACACATCAACATTATTCCAACAAATGTTTTAGATTTAACTGTACACCATGTTACACCTAGATAGAGTCCAATGAGATGTTAACTACTAATGTTTTTAGTGGTTGAAATTTTATTTAGTAACATCTTTCTAGAATTTCAGATCTATTGGTTGCTTGTTCACTGAAGTCTTCTTGTAACTCTCTTGTAAGGGGTGTGGACAGATTGGCATTGTTTCTGCTACCTGTAACTGAATTTCTGGCTAGGATTTACAGGTAAAGAATTGAAGTCTGAAAGCAATTTTAAATTTGGATAGAGACAACTTTGAGAGGACAAAAAAATTCGGTGACTAGAATTGTTGTGTTGTATGTGGAAAATTTAACTTCTTTTTTTTCTTGCGAATTTCATACTTTCTGCTCCTTTCTTTCTCAACACTGTAGTTGACCTGAAATGACCTGCTCATTTGCTACTCTGACGTCTCTTTAAAGTTCAATTTTGATGCAATTTGATTGTACGGTAGGAAATAATGATTGGTCATTGAAAGAACCCTCTTTATTTTGTAAATCTTTAAATTTGTTTTTGAGAAATTTTACCATAAACACATTAGTTATTGAGAATGTAAAAATTTTACTCTGATCCTTAAAGAACCATAAATGTTGGTCATATTAGTGTTTTTTTATGGACTAATGTGTCTATTACTTACAGGCTAATATGACCATATATTTGTGGTTTTTGAAGTATCCGGGGTAAGTTTGAGTACATATTTGTGCTACCAAGATAAATAGTGTAGTTATTCTAATGCGCTATTGTAATATTTTTCTTTATTTGAAATTTTATGGAATCTAAATTGTTTTCATTAGTAGAGGGACATTTATATTTACAAGTTATTGATCTAAACAACTAATCGATAAAAGAATTTACATAATTTAAATATTACCCTTATTCGTATCCCTAATTATTATCTTTATCCCTAATTCCTTCATTAAATATAAAGAATCTTGCGTATTATCATTTTTTTTTATTTAAGCGTTAAATTTTTATTTCATAACCCAGGCAAAACTGAATTTTTTCGGCCAACTGAGTCTTCTTAATTGTGATCAGTTTGGTTTCCCATTTGGCTTTAGAGTTTAGACCCAGAAATCCATTCCATATTTTAGTTTTTTTTTTTTTTTTGGGCACATGCTTCTTTTAAGAAAAAAATGTTTGTCTTTTTAAATACACAATTTGTGTCATTTTACTCTCACAAAGAGATAAGACTCACACTTTTATTTTTTTTGTGCACTATCTCTTTCCCTTTATCTATTTTTTTTCTCACTTAAAATGATACAAGTGTACATTCTTTTGAAATGGCACACATTTTTCCTTTCTTTTAATTAGATTCCAGCAAAGCTAATCCATTTCATGTTAATAGGCTAATGTCCTTTTTTTATAGCCTTAGGCAAATCATAAAAATCCCACATCAATAACTCACTTTTAATAACTTCTATCCTTGTTTTTTCAAAATAAAATAATATTTTAAAAAATAGTTTTTTTCTTTATTATTAATTTGAAAAATAAAAAGTATTAAAAAATTAAGTATAATAAAATCAATTAATTTTTCTATTTTTTCATAAAATGAATCATATATATATATACATATATATATATATATATATATATATATTTGATCCGGTATAGTGAAGGTTGAAGGTCTCGCCAAAAGTATTTATCTGAGAATTGAACTTTTAATCTTGGGTTTAATCACTGTAACTCTCACATGATTACGAAAAAAATATTTCTATCTCAAAATAAAACTCTGGAATTGATGTATGTACGACGATGGTATAGAAGAATTGCAACTTGTCTACATTAATGTTGTAAAATTAGTGATTGATCATGCAGTCCCATCATGTTTCAATTGTGTGCTGACATAGTTCTTTATTTGAATTCTGTGGTTACGTTTTTCCTTTTCTTGAAATAAATATTTTTCTCATAATTTATTAAAATTTTCAGAATGAACTAAATTATGTCTTGTCATTTCTTTGAAGAATCAAATCAATTTGGGTTTGGGAACCAACACCACACTAAATTAAGTTTGGAACAACAATGCGGTTTTTTGCGAACAAATCGAAGCCCAGGATGGGACTAATACAGCTCAAGAATCCACCAGGCAAATGTGTGAGATCCACTTATTATAAAATAAAAAATAAAAAATAAAAAAGTAATACGGAAATCGATATATGTGTAGGAGAAAAAAATTCTCTCATACAACATAAAAGTATATTTTTCCTTTTTTTTAAACACTTCTATGCTCTATCCTCATTTTGAATATTACTTTCAACTTGTCCTTTTTTTGTCTTCCAAATTATAATATACTGTTGCTTGCTAAGTGATTATAAGAAGGAATATTTGTTTAATAATTAATTGAAAAAACTATTTTCAATTAAACCTGAACAAGTGAACGTGGAGTGAGAACAATTCTTATATGTACCCTTATATATTTGCAAATAGGTTATTTTTTAAATTTAAATTCGTGACTTTTCAGTCAGTTTTACCATTGCTCTAAACTCACATTTTTTTGTTTCATAATTAATTAAATTAAATCAAATATGCTTGCAGCAAGGTACATATTTATTTTTCCAAACTTTTGAAGTATTTATGAGATAGGAACTGGGTTAGAAATTTGAAGAAACAGGGAAAGAATAGGAAATTGAATTGATATTCTCTCTTATCTGCGGGTCTAAATAAGAGTGATTGGAGATCCTAGAGATAAGGTTCCAATGTCAGTGACAGAGGAAGACTCTCATTCTCTGTTCCAGTAACTAGAGAATCCTTGTTCTACTCACTACTTATTGCAATCTGTTGTACCCTGGAATTCCTCTCCCTCCCCTTTTTATTTTGTTATTTTCCCTCTCTTCCCTCTAACCAATTCAATTAGAGATCCCCCATTAATTAACTGTCACTAACAGAAATTGACTTAGGCCCTAATCCTCTATGTTCACCCCTATTTCACCTAACATAAAACTTAGTAACTGAAGGTTGGCTAACATTGTGTTATTCATTTGGGAGTGAATTCTCTTATTTAACATCAACATAACCATGTCACCTGAGATATGTTACGGGGAGGCTCACCTTCTTGGGCCAAAGACTTTGTTTCCCATATGTAAATAGGAAGCCTAATTGTAAATGCCCAATTGTAAATGTTTGCTGATAGTTGTATACTGGTGGGGGGTTATCTGTTAGTAGGGGAATGAGGTGTCAATTAATTAGATGTCGTGGCTACTAGTGGATGGGTTGCTATAGTTAAGTTGTAATAAAAGGAACCAAGTGTCAATGTGGGAAGAGTAATCATATTCTCCAAATAAGAATCCATTTCTTATCATAATAATCATAATCATATAAAGACGGAGCAATGATGATTTTATAAGGGAAGAAAGAGAAAAAATATTAGAATAAGTAGTTATAAAATCATTACCGTAGATTCATTTTTATATGGTTAGAATTCTTTCACTTTACATAATATGGTTAGAATCTATTTTGATTGGATTTGAGTATAAATTTGACGTGTAAAATCTTTTACTACACAATTTTAAACTAGAAAGCACAACATGATTGTAGACTTGTAGTAACCATTTCCGCCACCGTCCAAATTTCTGGATGTATGTTGCTTTTGGATTTTTTTTTTGATCCACTATAACCTATCAATGAATCTTTTAGTCTCACCTATTAATGTGAAAATCCTTAGTTACTTTAGTGATGTGGTACTTGTCTAGTTATAGTGACACTGAATAAAAATAAGGGTCTTAAATATTCTTTTATAGACTAATTAACAAATCAATTCAAAATTTAAAATCTTAAAAATAAATAAAATGAAAATTATCTTCTAAAAATAAATAAATAAATCATTCAAAACAAATTTTAAATATTAGATCTCAAATCACGTCAAATTTATTATTTTTTTGCCAAATAAATCACAATTATATCTGCTGGTTCATTTGAACTTATATTTGGTCGTAATTTGTTATATTTTAAATTGTTTCTTCTTTGGACATTTGAGAAAAAAAATTGCTTGAATCATTTATAATGGGTTAACTCTAAGGGTGTGCATGACAACCATTCTGTTCCTTAACACTGTTTCTGAAAAGAAACAATTATTTTCTATTTCTGTGCCTTGGAACAGTTTCTGAGAAAAAAAATGTGTTTGATAACATGATCTATTTTTATTCTGAGAATGAGAATTGCGTTTGATAACACAACAAATAATATAATACAAAATAATTCCTATTAAGCGTGATTTTTTTTCGGATTATCACTTTCCTTTCCATTTGGTGTGATGGTGGTGGTGGTGGTAGTGGCAGCGGCAGTAGTGGTAGCGTGTTGGCAGTGGCTGTGGTGATGGTGACAGCATAGTGGTGGTGGTAATGGTGGCGATAACAATGGTAGTGATGGCAGTGGCTGCGAAGATGGTGGTGGTGGTTAGTGGTGGTGATGATGGCATGGCAGTGTTACTAATGACATGGTGGTGGTTGGTGGCAGTGGTTGCGGCTAGGGATGTGCATGGGTCGAACCGAACTGGATTTTTTGAAAAATCGAACTAGTTCGGTTCAAAAGTGGTTCGGTTCAGAAGTGGTTCGGTTAGAAACGGTTCGGTTTGGTTCGAAACCGGTTCGGGTCGACCCTCTTTTGAAAAGAAAAAAATTAAAAAATTAAAAAAAGTTATAAAAATCAATTTGGTTCGGTTTGAAAACGGTTCGGTTCAAAATGGTTTGGTTCTTAAACTGGTTCTAAAAATCGGTTCGGTTCATGAATTGGTTCTTTAAAAACCGGTTCGGTTCATGAACTGGTTTTTAAAAACCGATTATTTTAAGGGGCGGTTCGGTTCATGGTTCGGTTCAGTTTTTTGGTTATTTTGCACACCCCTAACTGCAGCGATGGTAGTAGTGGTTAGTGACGGTGGTGGAAGTGGTGGCATCGTGGTGGTGGCAATGGCGATGGTGGTGGTGGTGATGGCAGTGGCTGCGACAATGGTGGTGGTGGTGGTGGCGTGGTGGTAATGGTAATGGTAATTGTAATGGCAGTGGCTGCGGCAATGACAAAGGTAGTTAGTGACGGTGGTGGAAGTGGTGGCGTTGTGGTGGTGGCAATGGCGTGGTGACAGTGATGGTAGTGGCGGTGGAGATGATGATAGTGGTGATAGGTGGAGGTGGTGGCGATGATATCGTGGTGGTGGTGGTTGTCATGGTAGCGGTGGCATCGTCGTCGTCGTGGTGGCGGTGGTGACGACGGTGGATGGTGGTGGTGGTCGTGTCGGGATGATGGAGGTGATGATGATGATGATGATGATAGTGGTAGAGAGTAATTGAGAGAATTAAGTGTTTCTCATTTTGTGCTTAGGAACAAAAAAGCAGAAATTTTTTGATTATTTTTTCTGTTCCCCAGAACAAAAATTAAAAAATAAACTGATTTTACCAAACGAGTTTTCTATCCATTTTCGCTCCCGGGAACAGAAATTAAAAAAAAATTGATTCCGGGAAGGTTGTAATGCGCACCCTAAGTGAATCATTTTTTTCCTGATCATGCCAACTAGTGACTATTAAGCATTGGCTTTTGTTATTCTCTGATTGTGGCTCATGGCATGTCGTGATGTTAGAGAATAATATAAATTGTTAAAAATGCTCTCACCCAAACAACTTAAGAGGGGTGTTTTGTATTAGGATTTTAAAAGACTATTTTGAGATAAAAAATCTTATAGATTTTAAAAGACTATCTAGAATTGTAGTGAATTTAAAGAAATTTTTTACAATCAAGATTTTATAATATTGGATTTTAAAGAATTTTAATAGAATTTATAAGATTTGAAAGGAAAATATGGATTAATAAGATTTTAAAAAATTATATAAATTTTTAACAAACATTCAAAATTATAAGAGTCAATACAAAAAATTAACAAAAAATGCAATGATATTAACAACAAAAAGTAAAACCTAATATAATTTTCTCAATCAGTAATTTGATGTAACTTGATGTCCTAATAAACAGCAGCTTTTCACATATCTATATTATTCCTCCATGCATTACCATCTTCTTGTTCCTACAATTGGGTTTGATCAATGGATTGAGAATTATCTTCTTTATTTGGTATTAGAGCTATGCATATATGATTATAAGACCCTTAATTTTTTTATTTATTAAAATAATTTGAAATTTGAATATAGAACCTAATGTTAATTACACAATTTTGTTTGAAATTTTGTTATTGATCTTGGAAACTTTGGGGGTTTTTGTTCTATGTGATGAGATTTTTCTAACCATATATCATATGTATGTTTTCATTGAGTATTCTAAGAAAATATCGAATTTGAATTTATGGGTTTTATTACACGAAAGTTTAGAAAATTTCTTAAATTATTTTCATTCAATACATTGAAATCTTAAATTACTTTGAGGCTTTTGAAAAACAATTTTTTACTATGTTTGAAATTGTTTCCTATAGCGAAGGAGTTTCGTTCATGAATGTATTGTTACGAAACATAGGGTTCATATTATGAAAGTTTCAATCTTTCTTTAAATCGACCTTGTTTCATTGATGTAAAACGAAAATTTATTTGGGTTTTTTTGTTCCCCTGTTGTTCTCCCACTGTTTTATGTTGTTTTTAATACAAAAATCACATATTTTTGTGCCAAGAAAAATCGCGACACATAGCTTGAAAAATCATTTTTTAAACTTTCAAAAGCTCTCAAAAATCTGCTATTTTTGAGATGGATTGAAACAATTTCTTATAATTTAATCCATAACAATTTTCATATTCTATCCACAAATTCTTGCATTTTTTATTTTCATCGTAATCATTAGAACTTTCTCTTCTAGTGAAATCACTATCATTTGTGTCGTTTGTGCCATTTTTTATATTAGAACTCTCGCTTTCACTACCATTTTTGCCCTTACCACAAATGTTACTATAAAAGTAACTGTCATTATATTTGACACTATCATCTAAAATGGATTATATTATAATCTTGTAGGGTTGTTGTTTTCGGATTGTTTTGTGAAGAAAATCGCTCAAAATTCTGCTATTTTTGAGCTTTGACGAAGTTCCCATGGAGGAACTTGATTTTGAGCGAATCGACCTGACAAAGGAAGAAGAACTGCAATAGAGAAATCTTAAGAAATCCTAGGGGTTATGGTGAGATTGTGAGAGAGACGTCTTATTTATACTTCTCCCTAAAAAGTCTCACGAAATCCACACCAATAGAAAATCGACTAAAATCGTCAGATTCTTGAATATCACAAGATTATTTTTCCTTTGTTTAAAATCTTGATTGAACACCATCGAATTTGGACGAACTTTAAAATAATCTTTTAAAATACTAATCGAATACCAGATGATTTTTTTCAATCCTTTAAAATCCTAATTGAATACCAATGGATTTTTTTGTCAAAATATAATCCATTAAAATCCTTTAAAATCTCAATCAATACACCCCCGCCCCCTAAGTTTTTGGGGATTGAATTGGTTGGTTCTTTACACATGAGACAAATACATGACTTGAGGTTGTTGGAAATTGACACACACAAATCATACAAATTGAGAAAATAGAAAAGAGAAAGGGAAGAGAAATTCACACAGAGATTTACTCTAATTCACTGAATGTAGGCTACGTCCAGCTTGTCTATACTATATTAACCTTACCGTCACTCGTTACAACTCACTCGATTTACAAGAGAAAATAAATAGAATTTTGAAAACCCTAATAGCAGCTATTCATAGGCTCAATCCCAAACTACTAAGAAAAAGAAAATTACTATAAGTCAGATGATTACAAGGGCCTCTACGGGTCCCAATTGACTTTCTGTTACCCTGCCAACAATACGAAGTATTGAGTCATACCCAATATAGGTAAGGATCGAAACCATTTACAAGTTGATTGCAGACATTTTCTTTAGGACATAATAGATGATTAAAAAACTTGAAGGAAATTGATACTGCTTGGAGTGGACCCAGTTTACAAGTCCAATGTTAATGGAGAATGCAGCTTGAGAAACAGACAATGGGTAGCAATGTTAGCTAATGTATCTTACTATGCTAAACCACAATAGAAAATTATAATCTCTAAGTCTGCTGATGTATAAATAGTTTGGCAACATGTACATTCATGTGTCAAAGGGTAGAGAATGGTATGTATTTGAATTATAAATTTGTCAACAACAACGAGATCACTCTTTCTTGGTTGATGGGCTTGGGATGAAAGAGGGCCTAAACATAACTATTTGTTAATTGATCATTTAGTTGATTCTAAAACTGCCTTTCAGAAGCCTTGCTAAGAAAAAAAGTAAGGAAAGGCGGACAATGATTCCTCTCGCTAGGCTTAGATACCATGTAAAATAATAAGATATGAGAGGAACATTGAAATAAATTTGTATATTGAATAGATTCAGGAGAGTACAATATATAAAAAAAACACTAATGAGCTTAGCCCAGACCTAAACTTAATCCTAATAAAATAAGGAAATAGATCTTTACAAATAATAAAGATATCCTAAAGATATTCTTTCCAACAATAACAACATGTACATGAAAGTCCTTGAAGAACTAAAAATACTTAAAACATACAAATAAGGAAAGTTGCATTCTAAAAAATTAAAAAGGTTTTTGTATGGACTAAAACAATATATACAATATCTTAGTGAATATCTTATCCAAGAAAAATTTATAACTAACTTCATTCATCCATGTGTTTTTATTAAAAATAGATATCTAAATTTACGATTGTTGTAGTATATGTTGATTATTTAAATATCAATGAGACTCTTAAAGAGTTTGAGAAAACTTCAAAATATTGATAGAATGAATTTGAAATAAAATATCTTGGAATAATTAAATTTTGTCTTGACTTATAGATCGAGCATTTATCTAATAAAATATTTGTTCATCAATCAAATTATATAGAAAATATGTCAAAACGTTTTAACATGGACAAAACTCATCCATTGAGTTCACTAATTACTATTGACCATTTGATCTCTTTACATTATGAAAGATTATTTTTATTCTGAAGAAATTGAAGAAGAAATCATTAGTCTTGAAGTATCATATCCAATTTCACTTGGGACTTTAATATATCTTATTAACCATATGCAACATAATATATAAATTTCTATAAATATGCTAGAAAGATATAACGCTACTCCAATGCGAAGGCATCAAAGTGGAATAAAAACTTATATTTAGTTATCTTTGCATAATACATTATATGAGATTATTTTATGAAAAAGAATTCAAAGCTCGTTTTAATTGAGTATACAAATACTTAGTATGTATCAAACCCACATAATATGTATTCCCAAATGTTGACACCATAATACCCTTACAACCAACGAAGCGAACCTTGACGACAATACCTTCAAACAACGCAAAACTTATTGCATTATATGAAGCTGATCAAAAATGTGTATGGTTAAGATTATTGGTTTAATATTCAAAAGAAACATGTGGTCTTGAAATGATTAAGAAAAAACCAATATTACCATACAAAGACGACATTGCATGTATTACTCAAATAAGTGAATGTTACATCAAAGAAAATAGAACAAAGCACATTTCACCAAAGTTTTTTTCTACACGTGATCTTCAAAGGGATGGTGAAATAGATGTCCATCAAACTCGATCAAATGAAAATCTTGCATATTTATTCACTAAGTCATTGCCTACTATATCTTTTGACTAACTTGTATACAAGATTGGTTTATGTCATCTAACTAATATTTGTTGATATCAAGGGAAGTAGATTAATTATGCATATTTTACTCTTTTTTCCTTTGTTAAATTCTTATCCCACAAGATTTTTCTTAGCAAGGCTTTAATAAAACATATTCATAGTATATAGTCATCTAAGGTGAAGTGTTGATGTTTTACACGATGGATGACTACCTTTATTAGGTATTATTAGGTAGCATTAGATGCCTTTGTGGTTACAACCTTTTGTATTCTTAATGGTGTATTAACTGGCATATTATGTACATGTATAATCTCATCTCCATGAATTCATATATAAAGATATGTCTTCCTATAAAGATGAGAAGGAAAACAAAGAATTCGTTAAGAATTATATTTTTATAATTTCTGGTTTATTTCATAACAAGAACTGGTTTATTTTAATACAATTTTGCAACTATTTTTGTCATGTGATTCCATGGTTACTGATCTGGATAAAATGTAACAAGCCCACAAAAGGGTTAAAACCAAATATTAAGGCCCAAACCCGTAAGGCCCATGAAGCACGCAATATGTTCATTGCGCACAAAGAATCTAGGGCCGCGATGGCCTCATCGCGCCTAAACCGCCTAAGACGTGCCTTAAGAACTAAGGAAAGAGTCCATAGCACAAGAAACCACCGCGCCATAGAACCACTACACGAAAGACAGCTCTAGCTTGCCACCACTCTAACAAGATAACCTGACATATAGAGGTAAGGCCAGAAAGGCACCAGTTGAGAACAGATAAGCCTGCAGCCCATGAACAGCCAATCAGAGAACATACCGCCTACCAAATGCGGCATCAGATTCACTATATAAACAAAGGATACATACCCAGGTAGAATAATCTAATTCAGTAAGAATACAACATAAGCCTAGCTTTGATACTGACTTGAGCGTTGGAGTGTCTTTGCAGGTACCCCCCAGTCAGAATCATCATGCCAAGGGAGAACGTCATTGATCCATCTCATTACCAACATCTCTAGCCCAAGAAACATACATCCTCATTGAAAGCCTTCACTATTCAACCGTGTGTGATTAGGCCCAAAATATATTAGTCCGCCCATATTGTATTGGACTGATCATTGGCGCTGTTTGTGGGGATTATCTCAGAAATTTAAAAACATGGTTGATACCAGAAACAAATCCCTGAACGGCTCCAAGGGAAAGCAAAAAGAAACACCAGCTTCACGATTACCTTAATAGGTTTTTTGACGAGGAACTCTTGGTAAAAGACTTAGACCCTCAAGTTTCTCTTCATCTCATTATTAAGAGATTGCTTGAAGGACCTTTCTCTATGTCATTGGCTAAACACTGCCCACGTACTATTGAAGAACTCATAGCGCGATCCGAAAATTTCATTAACTTGAAAGATTATAAACGATCTTGGGATATCCCCGGAATGAAGTCAAAGATTGACAATTTTGAAAAGGACTTCCAGAAAGATTTTCAAAGACGATTTCGCGAAAAAAGGAAGTAGGAAAAAATTGAAAACTATACTACTTTGAATACATCTCGAAGGCGAATCCTCAAGGAAGTCTTCCAAACAGGTTACTTTCGCGTTTCCAAGCTGCCACCATTGAAGAAGAATGGAAAGCGTGATGAAACCAAATTTTTCGAATTTCATAATGATACTGGTCATACCACAGATGAATGCTTCAATCTGAAAAACACCATTGAGATACTTATCAGAGCCAGCAAACTGCAAGAATTTATTTTCACTTGTAAAGAGTATAAGGCTCATAGACAAAGGAGTCCTGATAATGACCGAAATCCTGATATACAAAAGCCATATCACATGGGGGCTACAATTATGTCAGAAATGACAATGATAGGAATACGCGATATGCCCGCGCCGGTAGACAAAACGGAATATCAACACGAGATAAACAACATGAACAACAGGCAGCACAAGCGCAACCTTCACAACTGCCCAATAATGCTGCTGGAGTATTAGCCACCATCGTCGGAGGAACAGCCGGAGGAGGGGACACCAGCTTGCAGCGAAAATGACATTTAAAAGCAGTCATGACAGTTCATAATTATGGGCAGCCTTCTACATCTCGTTCCAAGCACCAATCAATAAGCTTTGAGGATGAAGATTATGGCGACATCATCCTTGGCCATGATGATTCGCTGGTAATTTTAGCTTGCATGGAAAATCTCCAGGTAAAACACATTATGATTGATAATGGCATTTCTACTGATATAATCTTTTGGGATGTTTTTCGCGCGATGAATATCCCAGAAAAACATTTAATCCCAGGATGTACAGATTTTATTGGTTTTTCTGGTGAATGTGTACAGCCTAAGGGCACCATCGAAATGTGGGTAACTTTTGGGATTATGTCTTTGGCTCGTACTATGAAAGTACGTTTTTTTGTCATCGAATACGCGTAAGCATATATCATAATTTTGGGACGTCCAACTATTGCCGCTTTGGGGGCAATCATTTCTATGCCTCATCTTTTGATGAAATTTTGAGACCCTTCTGGCGCTATTATTGCCATTAGAGGTGATCAGAAGGCAGCGCACAGTTGTTATAATACCAGCTTACGAGTGAAATCAGTAACTCATCGCGCTGATAACTGCAATGCGTCAATCAATATGACTGACTTGGAAATGCGCAAAGATTTGCAATATGTACGGCCACAGCCAGATGGTGAATTGGAGGATCTTCAACTTGGCCCATTACCAGAGAGCGTTACCAAAATTGGTCGTCATTTACATGATGTTGAGAAAAAGGAACTAATAGCAGTGTTGTTAAAAAACAAAGATCTTTTTGCTTGGATAGCAGCCGATATCCCAGGAGTAGATCCTGATGTCATATGCCACCACCTTACTCTTGATCCTTAAGCAAAACCAATTGCGCAAAAGAAGCGTAAAATTTCCCCTGAAAAGCAGCAGGTAGTCGATACTGAGGTGGCAAAGTTGCTCGATGCTGGGATTATCAGAGAAATTACATACTTTACATGACTCTCTAATGTCGTGCTAGTCAAAAAAGGCAATGGCAAGTGGCGCATGTTCAAGCACGATGAAGAAGCCATCGTTTACAAGTTGGTTGACAATTTTGTAAGATATCAGATTCTTTCTTTTATGGATGCATATTCGGGGTATAACAAAATCCCCATGTTCAAGCTCGATGAAGAAGCCACCATTTTTATTACCGAAAAGGCCACATACTATTACAACATGATGCCATTCGGTCTTAAAAATGTAGGCGCGACATATCAACATATGATGAATAAGTTCTTCAGTCAGCAGATTGGTCAAATGTTGGAAGTTTATATTGATGACATGATTGTCAAAATCACGACGATTCCACAACACCCTCAAGACTTAGAACAAGTGTTTCAACAATTGCGCAAGTATAAACTGCGACTCAATCCAGCCAAATACGCGTTTGGAATTTCCGCAGGAAAATTCTTAGGATTCATGTTGACACATCGAGGCATAGAGGCTAATCCTGACAAATGTAGAGCAGTTCTGGACATGGCCAGCCCTCAGAATATCAAGGAATTACAACAATTGACTGGACGAATAACAGCTTTAACTTGGTTTGCGTCAGCATCAGAACAAAACTTGGTGAGGCCACAACCTGACGAAACTTTGGTTTTTTATCTTTCTATCAGCACTGAAGCCATCAGTGCGGTATTATTACGTAAGGTTGCTAACGAATAACAACCAATCTATTTTGTTAGTAAAGCTCTTCAAGGTCCGAAATTGCGCTATCAACAGATTGAAAAAGTAGCATTTGCACTCATCATAACATCTCGCAGGTTGCGACATTATTTCCAAGGTCACACGATTAAAGTCAGAACTAACCAACCACTGAGACAGATCTTACGTCAACCTGACCTTGAGGGACAAATGATCACCTGGTCAATCGAATTGTCAGAATATGACATCATTTATGAACTGCGCCAGACTATTAAGGCACAAGTGTTAGCTGATTTCCTTGTGAAGATGACGCATCCGGAAAGAACTCAGACAGAGGATGACTAGACGATCTTTGTTGATGGATCTTCCAATCTTAAAGGAAGTGGGGCTGGAATTATTGTTGAAAGTTCCCGAGGCATCACTGTAGAACACTCTATCCAATTTGGCTTCAAAGCCTCTAATAATCAAGCTGAATATGAGGCAGTCCTAGCAGGTTTGGCAATGGCAAAAGACTTGGGAGCAACAAGAGTAACCTTGAAAAGTGATTCACAGCTGGTAGTCGCACAAGTGCAAGGCACCTACCAAGCAAAAGAGGTCTTAATGGCAAAATATTTAGATAAGGTACGTTTGTTGTTAGTTGATTTTTAAAATTTTAAGATTGAACATATCCCAAGAGAGAAAAATGCCAGGGCGGATATTTTATCCAAGCTTGCTAGCACCGAAGGCCCTGGAAATAATAGGTCTGTTATTCAACAAAGTGTTCCTAATCCAAGTATTGTGATGGCTATCACTAAACGCAAAGCTCGTCCTTCGCATGGCGCAGACCAAATGCTGGATGATGATGAGATACAACTGGATGTTATGGCAAATTGGATAACTCCAATTTGGGACTATCTAACCAAGGGAGCAACGCCCTCTGATTCAGGTTTAGCTAAAAAGTTAGCACGAAATGCTTCACTTTACACCATCATCAATAACCAGTTGTATAAAAAAGGGTTTTCTTCCCCAATGTTGAAATGCTTAGACGCACAACAAGCGCAGTATGTCATTACCGAGGTTCCTGAAGGAGTTGGTGGTCACCACATGGGGGGAATCTTTATCCAGAAAGTTACTCCGCGCAGGATATTTTTGGCCTACTATGGAAGATGACTCTAAAAGCATGTTCGACATTGTGTAAAATGCCAAGAGCATGCAGACCTGCATCATGCTCCTCCAGAGGAATTATCTTCGCTTATATCCCCTTGGTGGTTTTACCAATGGGGTATGGATTTATAGGACCATTTTCGATTGCGATAGGAGGAGTTAAGTGGTTGGTAGTCGCAATTGACTATTTTACCAAATGGATTGAGGCTGAGGCCTTGGCCACTATATCAGCTAGCAAGATACGCAGATTCTTTTATCGCAAGATAATATGCAGGTTCGGTATCACTCATACCATTATTACTGACAATAGAACGCAGTTTGTGGACAAGAAATTCAATCAAGTGCTTCAGGATTTACAAATTAAGCACAGGTACACTTCAGTCGAACACCCACAAACCAACGGCTTGTGGAAGCCACTAATAGAGTTTTAAAGCGAGGTTTGGAAAGAAGGTTGGAGGCAGCAAAAGGAGACTGGCCAGAATATTTGGACTATGTATTATGGAATTATAGGACTACTCCTCATTCAGCCACCGGGGAAACTCCATTTCGCATGGTATACGGTAGTGACGCAATGATTCCAGTTGAGATAGGAGAGCCATCTTGGAGAAAGATGTATGCGAGTGAGGAGAGCAATTCTCAGGCGCTATTACACAACTTAGACACAATCAGTGAAATGCGCGAGATTGCACATATCAAAGAAGTCGCTTTAAAACAGAGAATGGTGGTGCGCTATAATATAAAGGTCATTAAACGAAGTTTTAATGTGGGAGATTTAGTTCTGCGAAGTGCAGATATTGGTAACAAAAATGCGCGACAAGGTAAATTGGCCGCTAATTAGGAAGGGCCATATCGCGTTCAAAGCAAGACCAAAAAAGGCGCATATGTCATTGAGACATTGTCTGGGCTCACAATTCCACGCACATGGAACGCAGATAAACTCAAAAAAATTTATAGTTGAGTTCTTTTTTATTTGCTATATGTGTTATGTTCATCACTTTGTACAAATAAAGTTTGCAGGTTTATTTCAACATTCATACTATTTATCGTATATAGAGGCAACGAAAGAGGAAGGTAAAACCTTAATTGGTTAAAACTTCCACTGCCCAGATAAACGCAACTGATTCATCTAAGAAGACGAACGAGCAGGGTAAAACCTTAACTGGTTAAAACCTCCATATCAATAAAGAAAAAGGAAGGTAAAACCTTCACTGGTTAAAACTTCTATTTGCGCCATGAAGATTAAGGAAGGTAAAACCTTAACTGATCAAAACTTCCATTTGCGCCATGAAGACTAAGGAAGGTAAAACCTTAACTGGTTAAAACTTCCATTTGCGCGGTGAAGATTAAGGAAAGTAAAACCTTAACTGGTTAAAACTTCCATTAGCACCATGAAGATTAAAGAAGGTAAAACCTTAACTGGTTAAAATTTCCATTTGCACCATGAAGACTAAGGAAGGCAAAACCGTAACTGGTTAAAACTTCCATTTGCGTCATGAAGACTAGGGAAGGTAAAACCTTAACTGGTTAAAACTTCCATTAGCACGGTGAAGATCAAGGAAGGTAAAACTTTAACTGGTTAAAACTTCCGTTAGTGCGAAGAAGATTAAGGAAGGTAAAACCTTAACTGGTTAAAACTTCCATTTGCACCATGAAGACTAACGAAGGTAAAATCGTAACTGGTTAAAACTTCCATTTGCGCGGTGAAGATTAAGGAAGGTAAAACCTTAACTGGTTAAAACTTCCATTAGCGCCATGAAGATTAAAGAAGGTAAAATCTTAACTGGTTAAAACTTCCATTTGCGTCATGAAGACTAAGGAAGGTCAAACCTTAACTAGTTAAAACTTCCATTAGCGCGGTGAAGATTAAGGAAGGTAAAACTTTAACTGGTTAAAACCTACGTTAGCGCGAAGAAGATTAAGGAAGGTAAAACCTTAACTGGTTAAAACTTCTATCTGCACAATGAAGATTAAGGAAGGTAAAACCTTAATTGGTTAAAACTTCCATTCGCGCGAAGAAGATAGATTCAATGACTACAACTTCCATCATGCACACAAAAGAAGCAAGGGGAAGGTAGTAACCTTAACAGGTTACAACCTTCAAAAGAAGATGATGATGCAACCTTTCATGATTACGACAAAACTCTAAGGTACGGTATTACACTAAACACATATTGTTAGGTAAGATGCTCTTATGAGGGCGTCGGAACAATGCTGAGACTGGTTAGAAATCACCCCATAATCTAAGGTTGGTTAAGAAATCATCCTGCATGTTAGCTTATCCTCATTTTTCATAGTATAGCAATCACAACAGGATTAAACCCATATATCTGATAGCGGCATGATATACTATAAATACTTCGAGAAATATGGGTTAAGTTCCGGGATAATTAACATACAAAATCCATTGTTTCAAGGCTACATAGGAGAACCTATGCACCATTGGACAAACCATATACCATGATAAACAAACATAAAATCATAAAACATAAAGAAAAGTTTCAAACTGTCTGAATCGACATATCCTGGGGCCTTTTTTCGGTTACCCCATGATCTCCCCAACATTTTCTGGCGCAATCGGCTGGGGAAACGTCTTAGTGTCCATCGCGCTTATCAGTTCCACTAACTCTTCTTCATCCTTATCATTCAACTTCGTTAATCGACTATCCTTCACGTAGTACAGATAATGAACATTATCCAACTTCACACTCGGATTGAAGAGACGTACTTGGTTCAGGACATTCACATACGTTCCCTCAACTTTATTCTCGAAATAATCTTGATAGTTTTTTACTTAATCTTTTAGGGCAATCTTCTCTTCTTCCAAGGTATCCATGCTAGCCTCAAGATCCGTGACTTGCTTGGACATATTAGCCTTCTCTGTTTTCAATTCTTTATTTCTTGTACTCAATTCCTTAATCTCCCGCGCCATCTTGGCTCCATCATCTTCAGCTTTTTTCTTGGCCTCCTCATAGTCAGCATGCATGCTGGTCTTCTCACCTTCAAGCTCCAAAATGTGTTCCTTCAAATAAGTCACCGTCCCTGAACAAAGGCAACAAGGACGCATACAGAAAGAAGATTATCAAACGAAGGTTCATAAAAAATAAACATGTTTTTGTAAAACAAATTTAACAAAGTATACCTGTCAGAGACATAAGGTGCTGATTCGCAACACTCAGCTTTCTAACAGCCCCTAGCCAAGATTGCATAGAAGCCTTTTCAATTTGAGGACCAACTTCCTTGCCCTTTGTATACAGTTCTTCATCCATCCCCCAACCGCTTCCAAAGAAGGTTGACTCCTGAAAAGTCATACCCGTATCAGGAGTTTTTCTTTTTTAGCCCCTACCAAGCGGCTCTATTTCTTTCTTCTTAGGCGACGCCGCATTGGTCATTGCCCGAGGACCAGGAGATTTCATGTGCACTGCGCCCTGGCTGGTTTCAACACCAGCAGGAGAGGCCCCAGAGGATGGCGCCACGGTTCCTGAAAGGCTAGCACCACCAGCCCTTATAGCAACCACAGCTTCCAACTTCTTCAATTTCGCGGACATTGAGCTATCTGGGGAACAAAACACACAGATTCACATTAGCGCCAAATAAACCAAGATAGGGATATACATTACATAAATTATAAAATTCAATGAACAAATTACCTAAAAAATATTTTTCAATGTCGTCATTAGTATATTCATTCAAGATAGTATAGGTACTCAGATAATTTGAATCTGATACCTCCCGTGCAATGTTACATAGAGTGGTGAGCGTATGCTTCTCATAATCGTTCAAATCCTCAAAGGAGATGTTCAACTTATATTCTTCTGCAGGGTGTCGTGTCCAGTATAGAGGAAAGATAGGAGCATTATCTTCTTCTCCTAAGAAAAGAGGATGACAATCCCTCGCTGGATAAATCTTGAAATATTCTGGGGTTCATTTGTGAATCTTCCTTTGATAGGAGTCACAAAACTTATGCTTAGCATTCCCCTGAAAGAAACCCAGCTAGAGCGCGGCCCGAATACACTAAATAGACACAAAAAGACTCTGAAGATTGGAATAAATTGTAGGCCTTACACACCATCTCGTATACCCTAATAAAACCCCATGCGTTTGGAGATAATTATGAAGGAGCTACATGAATATGCACCAGCAATTTGCAAACAAATGGGGAGAAGGGAAGACGCACTCCTATCGTCAAAAAGAAATAAGCATACATCATCAGGAAATGCTTTGAAGAATTGTCAGCGCGCGATGAACATACCCGTTCGTTCAGGGGAACTACTGATAACTCCCAGTTATCATCTTGCACTCTGTTTGGAGTCAGGTGGATTGCAACCTTCAGCTCTTCCAATTCCCCCGGTGAACTATACACGGAGACAGTATCTAGCACGATATTTGATACCCAATCCAAAGTGTCCACGTCACGAATGCCCCGAGTACTCGATCCAGCTACCTCTGGATTTTGCTTTTGTTTTTTCTTCTTCTCTGCCGCGTTGCGTTTAGCCAAGATCTCTTTGATTTTGGGTGAAATAATTTCAGAAGAGGAGGCATTAGTAGAGCTAGAAGAAGCAGAAGAAGAACTAGTAAATGAATTTTTAAAGTTGTCGAAATTGCATTTTTTATACGGATACCCAGCAGGGTAAATGACACTTAATGGAAGTGGACTAGGACTTTTTTCTTGGTCTGATTCACTACGCGCAGTAGGAGAAAGAGAACTGCACGATGAAATTATAGAAGTTACATTCAAAGGGAACTCAAAACCTAGGGAATTTATAGAGTCATAACAATTTCTGGAATCAGAACTATAGTCACTCGATATACAAATAGGATTGGCCATCTGGTCTGGCACAAACATTTTTGGAAGAGGGGACGAACTTTGTTGCAACAAAGTTCTGGATATTTCGTGGTCATGTTTCCGAGACGAAGATCCAATCTCGAATCTTCAAAGAGTGGAAGGGAAACTTTTGTCAAGTTTCGCCTTTTCCCAGGGTGCAGAACCCCTGCCCGATAGCCACCATTCCCCTGTCCCTAAAGACCTGGACCTAGGGAAGGACTTTGATGGAAGGCTGGTGGAGTCAGATTTCTCGGTCATTCTGATGAAATTCACAAATTTGTCATTATCAGGGATACCCTAACGTGATTAGAAGAAGAAACAACAACGATGAAGAACACATGAAATGAAATGCAAAGAAGAAGGTAGAGTATACCTGAGCTTTATACTTCGGATAGGAAATTGAAAGCAGGACATGTCAACACCAAGAATAAAACTTAGAAGGAACGTTGGAGAAAAGGATTTCACAGTAGGAAGTATGAATGATTTTCCCTCCACTTAAGCACCACAGTACAAATATGAAAGGTCACCGAGAGAATCTAAAAGGTTAAAAACGTGTTGTTCAAAACGGATAAAAGGGGCATGTGGGGAGAAGATAAAAGGGTTAAAACTTAAAACACCACACGTTAGCTCTTAAGACACCCACGTAACCACGGTGGCATTTAATGCTTCTGACAGTTAAACATCTAATCAACCATTTTAAATGGCGAGGTAATGATGGTATTTTTATCATAATAAGCGCGATACAAATTAACAGCGCCAAAGCCCGACGAAAGCCTGCGCAATGAAGTACAGTTATATATCTCACAACTTTTTAAATAAAAGTTGTAAGCTAGGGGGCAACTGATCTGGATAAAATGTAACAAGCCCACAAAAAGGTTAAAACCAAAGATTAAGGCCCATGAAGCACGCAATATGTTCATCGCGCATAAAGAATCTAGGGGCGCGACTGCCTTATCGCGCCTAAACCGTCTAAGACGTGCCTTAAGAACTAAGGAAGGAGTCCATAGCATAAGAAACCACCGCGCGATAAAACCACTACACGAAAGACAGCTCCAGCTTGCCACCACTCTAACAAGGTAACCTGACATATAGAGGTAAGGCCAAAAAGGCACCAGCTGAGAACAGATAAGCCTGCAGCTCATGAACAGTCAATCAGAGGACATACCTCCTACCAAAGGCCGCATCAGATTCACTATATAAACAAAGGGTACATACCCAGGTAGAATAATCTAATTCAGTAAGAATACAACATAAGCCTAGCTTTGATACTGACTTGAGCGTCGAAGTGCCTTTGCAGGTACCCCTCCTCCCCCCCGTCAGAATCATTGCGCCAAGGGAGAACGTCACTGATCCATCTCATTACCAACATCTCTAGCCTAAGAAACATATAGCCTCATTGAAAGCCTTCACTATTCAACCGTGTGTGATTAGGCCCAAAACATATTAGTCCGCCTATATTGTATTGGACTGATCAGTTACAATTATGATTCATGTATATTTCTGAATGTATAGGACAGGGATGCCTCAACAAAACTTTGTTTAATTTATGTTTTACCTTTTATTTGACACCATAAAAAAATAAAAATATTTTACATGTAAGGGTTTAGTAATTCCCTCCTAGAGGAGATAAAGTTATCTTATGTGTGCAACCAAAAAAAAAATAACAATAAAAAAACAAAACCTTATATGATAATTTTACCTCCCAAAACGTCCTTAATTTTTTTCCCAAAATGTTATTTTGGGTGGGAGGAGATAATTTTATCTCTTATTATAGGAAAAACACTTCTCCCTACATATAATTATATAAATAATGATAATTTTATTTATTTATATAAGAACCATTATATTAAATTTTTAAAATGAGAGTATAAATAAGTATATTTACCAAGAGATTTGTACATTAAATATAGGGAATAAATTACAAAGCTCCTTATATTATGTGAAATCAAAGTGAAGATGTGGTTCTATGCACTCAAGATTGATACATCTAATAGTGCTACATCATCATAAGTTTGATGATATCAAATAAGTTTGGAGAAGATTTTTTTATAACTAATTGAGAAGCAACAATAAAAAAGAATCCACGAAGTAATCCAAGCACACACAAAAGTAATGCAAATCTTGGAGCTCAAGGGTCAAAATTAATAACCAAATCTCAAAGGATGGAACTATGTTCAAGACCACATTAGGACTTGCTTTTAGGACTTAAAACACGTTTATAAAGGTATATACTTGACAGCACTGCATGAGCTCATGTTTTTGATGAAAATCATAATTTGATCCCCCAAAATTAGTTGAGACTATTCCAACATGTTTTGAATCGTCAACTGCATTCCCTTAATTATTTTGTTCATCCTACACCAAAAAGTGCATAGAAATATCCTTTGCATAAAAAATTACATTTATTTCGTTCAAGGATTATTTCAACTCTGCAAAGGAAAAACACAACCAGAACTCGTAAAACAAAAAAAACAAAAAAAAAAAGTGGATTGACTCAGGTGATGATGCTGGCAAGTTAATGACAGGTTAGCTTTTAACTGATGTCAGGTCATAGATTTCCGAAACTCTGTATTATTACATAGACAATAGAACATATGCACATCTTTAGTTATGTTTCTTTTCTCCTTCTAGGCTTTACAATCACCAACCACAAACAACACCTTTTCCTTGAGTTTCTCTATTGTCTGCAGAAAAGATGAAACAAATGTCAAAATAAGAAATTGAATCCTGCAGCACAAGTATTGATATGGTAGAGTTCCACGATGCATACCGAACTAGAATTGTTTGCCCATCTTCTGACGGAGCTGGCAGCGTTTCTGAAGTGAGAACAGTGCTTGGAATCAAAATTCAAATAATAAGTTAAGTTTTCAGTGGCATCAGCAACCCATATATGGTTTGTATGGTCCTTTTCCCTTTTTATAAGATTGCAGAAACCAACCTGCAGATAATGAAGATACATGTTTCATCCAACTTCTGAAGGATACAACTTTAGACATGTTTCACAAACTACACGACCTAAGCATCTTATACTGTCATTTTATTTGTAATTGTCAGAGAAATATAATATAAAACATAAGACCATTAATGTGCCTTCACTTAAAAGGTTAAGCTTTTTGGTGAAATTAATCCTTTATATGATATCAGAGCCTCTATGACCAAGTGATCATGAGTTTGATTCTCACCAACTACATCCTACTAATAATATAAGACCATCAATGTGCCTTCACCTAAGGCTTGAGGACCACGGGGAGCCCATGGTAGGGGAAGACCATCAATGGGTTAAGTTAGACCAATTACATCAACTAAGTCTGACACCATGTCTCAACCCAAAACTTTAAGGTATTAGGTACATAAATCCTTCCACTTATATGGTCTTCACTTAGCCTATTACCAAGTAATGTAGGACTCCACAATCGAATACCCTAACAATCTCCCTCTCAAGTGTGAAACCCCACATTAAGGATCAAATTTCTGATCATCTGATCACAGAGACTCTAACAGCTTAAGAAATATAAATTATTAATATAAACTCACCTTAACAGCTTAAGTTTTTGAGTTGAAATAGTTCTTCACGGTAATAATAATTGTTTCACTAAAGCCTAATTAGAATTATCTTCCAATATATGCTAGCCTGCAAACCTATGCCCAAAATTTTGAGATCATATTTTTCTTTTGTAAGGTATGAAGGATCAAGCTGTAAATACTTTTGATAAAAGATAATGAAGACATTACAATTAATTGGTGGAAATGAATTATAATCCATAATGGATATTAAAGTTTAAATTGCAGTAACAAAAAAGATAATACATCACAATTACCGTAGATCCAACAAGGTTATAGTTGATTGGTGGAAATGAATCATAATCAATGGATGGAGAGCAAAAGCAGATGGCAAGCAAAGAGTTGATTAACTTCTCTGACTGTAAACCATCCATGATGGATCCATCAGTCACAAAAACCCATTGCTTCTTTTGCTGACTAGTTGTATAAACCTCTCCAACATGCACAACATATGCAGCAATATCGAACTCACTGTACAAGAACAATGACAAGGCAATGTAAAATATTTTCTTGCTATTCTTTTTTAACTGATAGCAAAAGGATATATATAAAAGGATTAGGGCGTCAAAATACTTGGAAAGAGGGATGTCACTCAAACTTGACAATGAGATCGATTTTCTACTGGGGAAAAATGGCCTACGAAGGACAACAATAAACTGGATTTAGTATTTGACAAAACCAGAATAAAGCCCAGTAGAAATTCCTTTTTTTTTCATCCTATTCTGATTGCTAGATACCTACTTAAACTGTTCCCTTGCATTAGAAGATAAAGGCAACCACTTGGTAGAAGATCCTCTAGTCTGCAAGTGAAGGATATCGAAATCAGAACCTGATGGGATGAGTCCTGCAATTGCATATGCTTCTCCTTCTACTAGCTCCTGACGCTGTCATATTTGTATAACGAAATTGTGAGAAATTTCCTGATGTCCATGATTAACATTTATGAAAAGGTAATGAAAGAAAGGAAAGGAAGTCTGTGGAAATTGGGAGTGCATCCTCTCATGTGTTATTTAACATGACCATGTCATATGAGAGGATCCTAACTGTTCATGGCCAAATCCACGGTGATGACTTTGTCACTCCCTATTCCAACATTTTTCACTCTCATCTCTTATAACTGCTAATTTGTCCATGAATGATTATGATCCTCTCACATGATATATATTCATGCTAAATAACACATGAAATGATCCATTCTCATTTAAATTAGCTAGGTAGGCATGCATGAGGAAACCACTTAATTACAAAGCTACAATCACAGAAGTAACTGAAAAATTATGAACACAAAGAAATGCGACTAATATTTGAAATTGGCTCCCAAGCCTCACCTGCTTCTCTGTTGGGTTCCAGATTGTTACAACGCCTTCCTTAGGCTTGTCGTGTCGATTTTTGTAAGTTAATCCAACTACCCGCAACCTCATAAATGGTGTGATTTCTCTATGTCTTAAGCCAGCATCTTTCAAAGCTTTCTCAATTGATTTTTCCATTTCTGATTGTTTGCTCGCCTGAAGATGGATTTGAAATCATAAACATCTTTCTGCATAAAAGACTTTAATTAAGATAGGAATATAACCTCACATTTAATTTGGCCTTATAAGCAGCAAAAGAACTTAGCTGCTCTGGACTCATATCTGCCATTAGGAATTCCGGTTCTTCAGCTGTCTCCAGCATCTTATAAATCTTAGCCCCTTCACTATCATCATAAAGATGTGAATCTCTTCCGTCCTTCTGATACTCTGAAATGATGTCATCCACAATAGCAGAGCGTCTACGACCATATGGGTGATCAGTCACAGCACAAAAACAAAATTCACATTAATGGGCCGTAAAAATAACAGTTACACCCGTATGGTAAAAACCTGATATTTTTTCTGGCTTTACTATATGCATTATATGATATAAATTTTCTGTGTTTCATCTTATTCTTATGTATTCAATTATGCAGCTAAACAAATTTAAATTTACGGTGACTACAGAAATTATATTTATTTTTTTTTGTAATACCAACATGTGTTCGAAGCTCTAATGGGACCGACTAATTCGGTTCGGATTTGACTCTCCACCCTCCTCATAAATTGCGACTCTCAGAAATTGAACCCATTACCCTTTGTGTAGATAAAATCCTGAGATCTAGTTAGGTCACCCCTAAACTTAATAACTCTTGAGTGTAGAAAAGTTAAGACACCCACTTAATGCCATCTATTGCCATCAAATTATATTATATTCAGGTTTAACATTTATCACACAGTATAAATGAACAGTTTAATACCAAAATTAATGAGCTCCTTTTGTCCTATTCTTATTTCTTATTAGGTCAGGCTTATTTGAGAAGAAATCCATTAAAGTCCGGTGTTCACCAACTTGGATTATTACGCGACTATAAACCTTCAAGCAACCACATGAGCAATCATCTGTACTGTATACCAAAATGCTTTATATTAAAAAGCAATGAAATTCAATTGCAAAAGTATAGAGTTCACTAGTGATGAACAAGATGTTCAAAGTAGATACCAATCAGGCAATAAAAGAAAAATGGATAGCAGAAATAATCAATAGGATTCAGTTGACCATTTATTGATGTCATTATTCCTTCTCGAAAAATGGAGGAAAAAATATAAACTGATTTGATTTAGAATTTAATCTATTTTTGAACTGTTGTTCCTTCTGTTTTTATCCTTACATTTGCAATGTTCATAGAGAATTATAATGTGAAAACCTCCTCCACCTTTTGGCTTTGCTCACATCTTTTGTAATATAACTTACTCTATTTTACTATTTTTTGTTTTTTGCACAAATTGGAACCAAATATCACCTCATGTTCTTCTCACATCAGTTTTGCCTTCTTTGAAATGCCACTCTTCCATCTCAAGCTATATTGTTCTTACATATCTTAATGCATTAAAAAAAAAATTTGAAGGATACTATTGACTCTACCTTATAAAGATGGTATTATTAGAAATTAATTTTGAAATTTGAGGGTCTCATGAATCATGATGCATGTTTTTATTCCATAAATCCAAGAACATGTTCCTATAAAGAAGGCACTACACTAATTAGGAATTAGTGTCTAGACATTATGCATTTATGGTTCAAGTATGTCACAAATCATGAATTTTTCCAAGAGATTTAAGTAGGTGTTCTGTGAGTTGCAAAGTAAGACCCATAAAGATGAGAAGAAGTTTCTCCTCTCCTTACTCCTAAGATCTTAGGCATACCACACCTTAGCTTTTCTGTAGAAAATTTTATAGCAGGTATAATGGAAAAGGATCAAGAAACTAAAAATTTAGCCCAGACAATTCGCAATCTAATTTGAAAAACATGCGCACACACAGAACCAAAATGCAAGCACAAAAGCTCATGATTAACAGAAAATATTCAGATCAGATGAAGGAAAAAGAGGAGATAGATGGGGGAACAATAAAATAGTAAGCCACAGTGATTTCTGCTTATGAATAACAAAAGAGACAGATGAATAGTATAAGTCATCACCTCTGATTGTACAGCTCCATCAATTTATTTTCCATCCTCTCTGATATGACAATTGACCGTCCATTGCTTAACCTGATGAGGAAAACAGTAATTAACTTTCTTGATTGCATAATTAGAATATATTTCTGTAAAGTAATTTTCTGTACATATATCATGTGAAACTATAGGACATACTCAGTTAAAAGTTACCTTTCCTTGTAAAGAATAGGATATATGCGGGTAATTCCCGCCATAGTTTGAGGGATTAAACCGCCATTACTTTTTATGCATCTGAAAGCCAAAGGTGGACCAGCAGCCTTACCTGTGGATTAGCTCAAGAAGATAAGCTCAAGGAACAAGATGCTACATTTCTATAAAATTGAAAAGAATGACATCCACAAACTAAAAACGCTTACAAAATCCTAATCGCTCTGCCCAATGAGCTCTATATGTTCCATTTATGTGAAGCAATAAACTAACTGTTGACGATACCTGAAATTAGAATAGAATCTGAGGGAACCATCTGACAGGAAATAGCAATACATATATATAATTTACTCGATCATAATCTTAAGCCATAGAAAACCTCAAGAGGGGAGACTGGCCCATTCCAGCCACATAATCCTGCTCCCCAGATCTGCATAAGGCATATATAAACAAAGCTCGATGTTATCTGTCTTATAATCAAGGACAGTAAGATAAACAACAAAGACAGACCGACACCTTACCCGAAGCTTCTGTCCCACAAACAATCTTCCAGCAGCTCGTTGTTCTGACAGTGGAACATCTAAAATGGCACTCAGAGAATACCTGCAAGGTAAAAACATTCTACAAGCCCGGGAACCTTATATTTTTTGCAATCAGACAGCAAGTAAGTCGAAATTCTTACCATCCATCAGTTAGTTCAGCTTTTACTACGCCCCTGTTCTGAGCCCCGGTTTGTGTCTCAAAAAAAGCCACACTTTCCGGTCCATGATCAGAGTGGATGCTAGAAATGCAGAGAATCATCATTGAAGAAGGCAACGCATCCCCTTCAAGAATTTTCTTGATGGTAGACCGATGGCCATGACTCACTTCTCTTTCATATCTATGCACCAAATCTCGTAATTAGTTTTATAGAGCCATAACATAATATGTTCTCTTAAGCAGTTACATACCTGTACTTCAGTTCCTCAAGTACATTTAATACAGTCAAAAATTTTCCGGCAGACCTAGCTGGATTGCATCTCTCGTAGCATGCCAGTTTCCAGACAATCCACTTGTAATGATTCATGACCCACCTAATGGAAGTGTCAAACTACGCCAATTAAGACTAGGTGAAAGAACATTGTTTAAGTACATTGCAATGCGTAATACATAAGAAAACCACCAAAGAGCACTTTAAGTACCAAACTCCCCTAAATTATTAAATTTACCCACGTTCAAGAATTGAATTTATCAAGTTGAAATTACATTCTGACACACTTCAACATGCTAACTGACCTAGCCATATGCATACATCAAAAACCACAAAGCAAAGTTAATCCTTAACAGTTTTCACAGATACTGGAAGCAAAGTTCAGGGAAGAAGCAATTACTCTTTAGAAGCAAAATCCATGGAAGCTCCACACTGAGCCAATAGATTGCCAAAAGCTTCTGCTCCCATATCATTATCACCAGACCCATCACGAAACATGTACTTTTCTGCATTACCTGATGTCACTTGTCTGACCTGGTTTGCAAAATGCTGCAACAAAATTCATTTTGGTGCACAAAGTGCTTACAGTGCCAAGAGAATGAGGTCCTAAGAGAAGATAATAATCAACACTGATCATGTACGGATTAAACTCACCACTTTCTGCTCTAATGGAGGTGCTGCAAAAAATTCCTTAATGTGCATCCTTGGATACCGAAATGGATACCGGGTAGAAAGCTTTCTTTTGCATCCAGAAGCACCAGAGCATAATTGAGATGAATCTGAAGATCACAACCTCAAAATGAGTATAATAGTGCAACTAATAAAAATGAAAGGAACGTACTTAAAGACTCTTAAACTATGCTTACCATTAGGAAAAACTCCAACATCCTGGCCTAAAGGGATAGAAATTTGAGAACTACGAGGCCTTTTGAAGGGAGAAACAGTTACCCGTAATCCCAGTCTCCTTTTTCCACTAGCAGGTTGTCTACTGTTTGTATGAACTGTGTTACTGGCATTGGAAATATCAGCCAATGGCCTGCCTAATGACATTCCACGTGAATCTATTTTTGAAGAAAGACCATTCAATGAAGAATGATATAATGTTGAGTCTGGCTCTTGGTTCCTGTCATATAAGGGTTTCTGTCCACAAGTGTTGCTACTTTTATGGCAATAATCATTTTCATTCCCAACAGCATCAAATTTCATCATTAAGTTATTCCCAGTACCTTCACAAAGATACTTGCTTGAAAAGTCTTTTTGTCTAGAAGACTGCAAGGGGTATGTGCAACTTTTTGTCATATGATTGTTCCCATATGTTATCTGATGGACCAAAGGAGTATTACGATCACTCCTATCACAAGATAAAGTAGCGTTGGTTTGTCTATTATTTGGAAATGAGAAAATTGAATCACCAGCATCCCCTCCATCAAAGAAATCTCCCAGGTCTGGGTCACCAAGAAGGCTCCTAGCACGTTGCAGTGCATCATTCGAAATGGATATAGACCTTCCCCCAGCAGTGTGGAATTTAAGTGGAGCTTGTTTATCAGGTTGAACAATCTTTCTTTCAAAGCCATTCAATGTGTGACTACTACCAACTGAAGGACTTCGACATGATACAGTGTTCGTCATCATCTTATTACTGTTGATAACTTTATGTGGCTGTATAGTATGTGATGGTTGCCTTTCATATGTTTCACCAATAGCATGCAATTTTTCTGTATGCTGAGGGCTTTGGATATTACTACCAACAGTGTCTTCTTTCAGTCCAAATAATGTCTTTGCTCGAACCAGACCACTAGAAGATATAGTAACATTTTTTCCAGAGCCTGTCTTAAAAAGAGAATTTGAGAAGCTGCAAATATTACCTGTTGCATGCTCTTTACCTGCAATTTATTAGTCTGGATCACATACATTAGTTAAGATATTAAACCACTTCAAATTACATATCAAATGAGGAAATTCTACTTCAGTATCTTAGAAATTGAAAGATAGATTTAGAAAAATTAATTTCCTATATCACGGTAGTTGTTGTCATGTGACCCAGAGGTCACTGGTTCGATTCAGGCAATCAGCCTCTTGCAAACATGCAAGGTAAGGCTGCCTACTATAAACCCTTGCTTAGAACCACCGAAGGGCAAGAGCTCTACAACATCAGGTTTCCCTTTTTAATTCCCTCAATTACATCACTTTGCAAGAAAGCACCCCAAAATTCAAATATACCTGGCATTTCTACAACTTTGGTGAGTGATGAAATAAGATATTTATTACATCTCAAGAAACAGAAAGACAACAAAATAATAGCTTCAGTGTTCCCAGAATAAGAACCTGATAGGATCCAACCAAGAAAGGAAATGAACACAAAGTACGGCAACAGAATTTTGCATTATATATGGCTGAATTCTCAGTGGAATCAGCACGAAAAAGTACAAACACCAATGACATAAGAAAATTATAGAACAAGAAAAAAAATGATAATCCAGGAGCTTTCAAGAGGCTATTAGTCTCTCCCAATTCCCATCCACTCTGTTGTAAATAATAGTTTAGAATAGTAGTATAGAAGTCCCACATCATATATATCTCTTTGTATTTTCTTTCTTTTGAGTTGTATAATAGACTCTCCGCTGTGTAGTTAAAACACATATTACTTATAAATCTTCTTGTTCTTGATATTCAACATGGTATCTAGAGTCTAACAAGATCCGCATCTTTCCGGTAGACCCACTGTCTACCGAGTAAAAATCTTCTCGAAAACTGTCACCATCGTCAGTTTCCGGCCACCGTCTGCCACCATCGTCCTCCACCGGAAAAATTTTCCGGCGCCCGTTTTGATCGAAAAGTACATCAACGGACTCAGAAGAAGCCGATCTACCCAACACCGCAAGACCCACCATCATCAGAGGTTGCCAGCGTCGTGGACCACCATTTGACCGCTGTTGACTTCCACCACCGATCACTTTTTAGGCACTTTTTCCGGCGAGCCACCCACAGTTGTGATCGTCACAAAGAGGCGGTTCTTTCCGTCCAAGGCCCGCTCCTAAATTTCCACTGAAGCATTTCTCCTCTTTCCATTACTGATCACGACATCTTTGTTTCAGCGAATTGTTCTTGATCCATGGCTGATTCTAGCTCATTTATCCTTCCTCAAGATATTTCTCAACTCACGATCACTGGTTCCACTGCTACTGTTGTGCATATAGGTAATAGCGTTGCTGATTTTACTCAAAGTTCATCATTTAATCATTGGGTTCTTGATTCTGGTGCCTCTGATCATATTTCTGGTAATAAATCTTTGTTTTCCTCTCTTTCTACCTCTGGTTATTTGCCTGTTGTCACTATGGCTAATGGTTCCCAGGTTCAGTCTCATGGGATTGGAACAGTACATATCTTTCCCTCCATTACTATTGATAATGTGTTCTATGTCCCTGGTTCACCCTTTAATCTCCTTTCCATTAGCCGTTTAATACGTTCTCTTGATTGTCTCATTTCTTTTACCCAAAATTCTGTTGTTTTACAGGATCGAAATTCGGGGAGGACAATTGGCGGCGGATTTGAGTCCAATGGCCTTTACCTGCTCTCCAGCTCCTCTCATGCTCATTCTGTATTAGATTCTCCACTCACTATTCACGCTCAGTTGGGTCATCCTAGTCTTACAAAGCTCCAGAAGATGGTACCACGTTTGTCCAAGCTGTCTACTTTGCAATGTGAATCATGTCAATTCGGGAAACATACTCGCAGTTCTTTTCCTAATAGAGTCAATCGTCGTGCCTCCTCTCCTTTTAGTTTGGTTCACTCTGATGTTTGGGGACCCAGTCGTACTGAATCAACTCGGGGTTATAGATATTTTGTTACCTTTATTGACGATTATTCTCGAAACACTTGGTTATTTTTACTGAAAAACCGCTCTGAGTTGTTCTCCATATTTCAGAAGTTTTATCATGAAATTCTTACTCAATTTGGTATTCCTATCCGCACTTTTCGTAGTGATAATGCTCGTGAGTATCTGTCTCAACCATTTCAATCATTCATGGCATCTCACGGCATTCTTCACCACACATCATGTGCACATACCCCCCAACAAAACGGGGTTGCTGAAAGAAAAAATCATCATCTTATTGAAACAGCTCGGACACTCTTAATTCATGGGAATGTTCCTACCAGTTTTTGGGGTGATGCTGTTCTCACCGCATGCTATCTCATTAATCGCATGCCTTCCTCTGTCCTTGGTAACCAGGTACCGTACTCTATCTTGTTTCCTCATCAGCCTTTACATTCCTTACCCCTTCGTATTTTTGGTTCTACTTGTTTTGTCCATGAACTCAGTCCCAATCGTGACAAGTTGTCTGCCAAATCCCACAAATGTGTATTCCTCGGTTACACCCGGACACAAAAAGGTTATCGATGTTACTCTCCCAGTCTTCATCGCTCTTTTGTCTCGGCGGATGTTACTTTCTTTGAGTCTGTGCCATTTTTGGGCTCCACCTCTGTTCCCGATGACTCTGTTGATACTCAGTTACCTATATCCTCTGTTCCAATTCAATATGTTCCGGCACCAGATTCCACACCACCACCGCCTGCACCAGATTCCACACCACCAATGCCTACTGTCACTTCTCCATATGTCCCAGCACCAGATCCTCCTCTCCAGGTTTATCACCGTCGGTCACATCCACCCATACCCCAAGACATTGATGAGGTTCCTATGGACTCAGATCTGCCGTCATCAACTCCTGCGGTTTCGGTCCCGCCCTCCGACATTGACCTACCCATTGCTCTCCGAAAAGGTACTCGTAATATTCGTCCTCCACCCAGGTATTCAATAAATATGAGTTATCATCGCCTTTCTCCATCACATTTTGCTTGTCTTTCTTCTTTGTCTTCTGTATCTGTTCCTAAGACTACAGGTGAGGCATTATCCCATCCCGGATGGCGACAGGCTATGATTGACGAGATGTGTGCACTTCATGGCAGTGGTACTTGGGATCTGGTTCCTCTTCCCTCTGGAAAATCTGTTGTTGGATGTAGATGGATATTTACTGTCAAGGTTGGTCCTGATAGACAGGTGGATCGTCTCAAAGCACGTTTGGTGGCCAAGGGATATACTCAGGTGTTTGGTGAAGATTATGGGGATACATTTTCCCCTGTGGCAAAAATGGCGTCTGTTCGCCTCTTTATTACTATGGCTGCTATTCGTCACTGGCCGCTTTATCAATTGGATGTCAAAAATGCTTTCCTCAATGGTGATCTTGCGGAAGAAGTTTATATGGAGCAACCTCCTGGATTTGTTGCTCAGGGGGAGTCCAGTCTAGTTTGTCGACTCCGCAAATCTTTGTATGGTCTTAAACAGTCTCCACGAGCTTGGTTTGAGAGGTTTAGCACCATTGTCCAGCAGTTTGGTATGACTCGGAGTGCGGCTGATCACTCAGTCTTTTAACGCCACTCAGACTCTGGATCTATTTATTTGGTAATATATGTTGGTGACATTGTCATTACAGGTGATGACCATCAAGGCATTACTCAGTTAAAACAACATCTCAGTCATCATTTTCAGACAAAGGATCTCGGAAGACTACGATATTTCTTGGGAATTGAAGTGGCTCAAACCAAGGATGGTATTGTGATATCCCAGAGGAAATATGCTATGGACATTCTAGAGGAGACAACTTTGTTGAATGCTAAGCCCGTCGATACCCCCATGGATCCAAATGTCAAGCTTATGCCAAATCAGGGGGAGCTATTTTCAGATCCAGAAAGGTATAGAAGATTGGTTGGGAAGCTGAATTATCTGACAGTTACTCGACCAGACATCTCATTTGCAGTCAGTGTAGTAAGTCAGTTCTTGAATTCTCCTTGTGAAGATCATTGGAATGCAGTGATCCGTATCCTCAAGTACATCAAGAATGCTCCAGGTAAAGGTCTCCTCTATAAAAACAAAGGTCATACCAGAGTTGAGGGATACTCAGATGCTGATTGGGCAGGTTCCCCCAGTGATAGAAGATCCACATCTGGGTATTGTGTATTCCTTGGAGGTAACTTGGTTTCTTGGAAAAGCAAGAAACAAAGTGTAGTTGCCAGATCAAGTGCTGAAGCAGAATATCGCTCCATGGCCACAACCACCTGTGAACTTATATGGTTAAAACAACTATTGAAGGAACTCAAATTTGGAGACATTGGCACAACATCTCTCATTTGCGATAATCAAGCTGCTTTACATATTGCTTCCAATCCAGTGTTTCATGAAAGGACCAAACACATTGAGATAGACTGTCATTTTGTTAGAGAAAAAGTTCTCTCTGGAGATATAGTCACTAGTTTTGTTAACTCAACTGATCAATTAGCTGATGTTTTTACTAAGTCTTTGAGAGGGCCTAGGATAGATCACTTATGTAACAAGCTTGGTGCATATGATTTATATGCTCCAGCTTGAGGGGGAGTGTTGTAAATAATAGTTTAGAATAGTAGTATAGAAGTCCCACATCATATATATCTCTTTGTATTTTCTTTCTTTTGAGTTATATAATAGACTCTCCGCTGTGTAGTTAAGACATGGATTACTTATAAATCTTCTTGTTCTTGATATTCAACACACTCAATAATATGCCTTCTCCTCTATCCATTCTCCTATTTATCACCCCACATCCCTTACATTTTGTTGCCCAATATTCCCCATATCTGATATGCTACTGACTGGAAACTTAAATTGTTGTTATGAGAATAAAGGAAATAGAAGAAAAGTGGATTTATTTTATAGAGATAGAAAAACAGAAAATTAGGTAATGGTTGCCAAACTAGTCAATTCAACATTAGTAAAAACAGAAAATTACGTCGGTCTAGAAAAGGCATCTGCTATTTTATTCTCCTTTCCTAGCTAATATTGAATCTCAAAGTCGAAACCAAGAAGCTTGGAAGTTCATCGCTGCAGTGCTTCACCCAACACCTTCAGATCAGTTAGGAATTTGAGGCTTTTTTTATCACTTTTGATAATGAAGTGCCTCCCCGTGAGATAATGCCTCCATTTCTAAACTGCAAATACAATTGCCATAAGTTCCTTTTCAAATACTGACTTGGATTGAGCCCGCAAGGAAAACCCTTGACTGGACTGGGGTATAGGCTATTGATATGTTTTCTTGCATTAAGACAGTCCCAATTCCCTTCCCTAAATCATCTGTTATCACAATAAAAGTCTTGTCAAAATCAAGTAGAGATAGTACTGTGATAGAACATATGGCCTCCTTCAAAAGGGTGAACGCATTTTGTGCTTCTATGCTCCAATTAAAATTGTCTTTTTATAAAAGGTCAGTAAAGGGGTTTGGCTGTTTTGCCATACCCCTAAATGAATCTTCTATAGCAGTCTGTGAGCCCCAAAAACCTCTAAGACCCTTCATATCTTTAGGTGTAGGCCAATCAGCCATGGCCTTAACCTTAATCTTCTTGGGAGCTGCACGAACCCATCTCTAAACTAATGAAACTTAATGGAAGATCACATTGCATAAGAACTGCTCCAACACCACGGCTGAAGCATCTGTGACCACTATAAATGGCTTACTAAAGTCAGGCACAGCTAGGTCTGGGATTGAACTCAGCAATTTTCAGTTTTCCAAAAGCTAATTGTGCTTCATCATTCCAAGAAAAATTATCCATTATAAGGAGGTCTGTCAGTGGCTTCGCAATTTTCCCATAGCCTTCCACAAACTTTCTATAATAACCGATAAATCCTAGGAAACCTCTCAGACCCTTCACATCATTAGGTCTCTCCCATATAGTCATTGCCTCAATTTTTCTAGGATCAGCTCTTACTCCCTCCTATGAAATAATATGACCCGGGTATTCTATGTGTTGCTGAGTGAAACTACATTTTTTTTCTATTGGCCACCATTACCAAGCTATTCTGCCTCAGCACCTCAAACACCATGCACAAGTGTTCTAAATGTGTGTCTTTGTTGCTGAAAATGAGAATATCGTTGAAAAACACCAAGGAAAATTTATGTAGAAAGGGCTTGAAAATCTTATTCATAAGAGATTGGAAAGTGGACGGAGCATTGGTGAGCCCAAATGGCATCACCAAATACTCATAATGGCCTTCATGAGTACGAGAAACCATTTTTGGGGTATCTTCCATCATCTTAATCTGGTGATAACCAGATTTAAGATCCAACTTTGAATAAACATTTGACCCTCCTAATGCATCCAATAACTCCTCAATAACTGGGATTGGAAATTTATCAGGCACTGTTAATTTGTTTAGTGCCCGATAATTCACATACACTCTCCAATTCATCCCATAATTCAACAACTCAGACACCAAATTTTCAATCAAAGTTTTCTAGTAATGGGGGTACCTGTAGGGCCTTATGTTGGGCACTTCACTGCCTGGCTTGAGTACAATAGCGTGGTCTTCTCTTCTGCTTGGAGGCAAACCCTTAGCATCTTGAAAAACATTAGCGAATTCTGCCTATAAATTTTCTAAGTCATCCCACGGGTCCTACAATTTCTCCACTGACTTCCCAACCCATAGCTGGTCAACTAAATATCCTTCCCCTACCTTTGATAACGCCTTTGAATCAGAGCAAAGAGAAGCCAACGTTCTTGTCCAAGAGAACACAAGTTGTGCCCCTTGACATCAACGTGCCCAGTACTCTTCACAAAGATATCCATAGTTCTCATAATCCTTCACCTCATTATAATACTTTGAGTTATCATCGCCCGTCTCCATTGCATATTGCTTGTCTATCTTCTTTGTCTTTTGCGTCTATTCCTAAGACTGCAAGTGAGGCTTTATCATATTCCAGATGGAAATAGGCTATGCTTGATGAGATGTATGCCCTTTAGAGCAATGGTACTTGGGACATGATTCCTCTTGCTTCTGGGAAATCTGTTGTTGGTTGCAGATGGATGTTTACTGTCAAGGTTGATCCTAATGGTTAGGTGGACCGTCTCAAGGCTTGATTGGTAGCTAAAGGATACACTCAGGTGTTTAGCTTGAATTATGGGGACACATTCTCCCCTGTGGCAAAAATGACATCTATTCGCCTTTTCCTTAGTATAGCTACTATTTGTCACTGGCCACTTTATCAGCTAGATATTAAGAATGCTTTCCTTCATGACAATCTTGTAGAAGAAGTCTATATGGAGCAACCTCATAGATTTGTTGCTCTGGAGTCTGGTTTAGTTTGTCGCCTCCACAAGTCATTATAGGTTTCAAATAGCCTTCAAGTGCTAGTTTTGGGAAACTTAGCATTGTTATTAAACAATTTGGCTTGACTCAGAATGAAGCTGACCACTCAGTATTCTATCGCCACTCAGTTTCAAGATCCATTTATTTGGTGGTATATATTGACGACATTGTCATTACAAATAATGATCATCATAGCATTACTCAGGTGAAACAACATCTCAACCATCACTTTTAGACAAAGGATCTTGGTAAACTTCAATATTTCATAGGGATAGAGGTGGCTCAATCCAAGAATGGTATTGTAATATCCCAGAGAAAGTATGTTATGGATATTCTTGAGGAGACAGCTCTGTTGAATGCAAAGCCTGTTAACACTCCTATAGATCCAAAAATCAAGATTCTTCCAAATTAGGGGAAGTCATTCTCAGATCTAGAAAAGTATAGAAGATTAATTGGGAAGTTAAACTACCTCACTATCACTAGACTAGAAATCTCGTTTGCAGTCAATGAGTTCCTAAATTCTCCTTGTGAAGATCACTAGAATGCTGTGATTTATATTCTTAAGTACATGAAATCAGTTTCAAGAAAAGGACTCTTATATGGAGACAAAGGTCATACTAGAGTTCTGGGATCCTCAAATGTTGATTGGGCATGTTGCCCCGCTGATAGAAGATCCACCTCTGAATACTATATGGTCATTGGAAATAACTTAGGGAAAAGTAAGAAACAAAGTGTGATTGCTAGATCGAGTGCTGAAACAGAATATCATTCCATGGTCACAACCACTTGTGAACTTATCTGGCTAAAACAATTGCTTAAGGAACTGAAGATTGGAGACGCTAAAACAACAACACCCATTTGCGATAATCAAGCTACTTTGCATATTGCCTCCAATCCAATGTTTCATGAAAGAACTACGTATATTAAAATAGATTGTCACTTCATCAGAGATAAATCCTTTTAGGAGATATCACTATACATTTCATCAACTCAAATGATCAACTGAAAGATGTTTTCACTAAGTCCTTGAGAGGTCTCCAAATAGATTATATATGTAACAAACTCAGCGCATATAATTTATATGCTCCAACTTGAGGGGGAGTGTTGAGAGTGTTATATATAGAATAGTTTAGTGCAAGGGACCAAGTCCCACACCATGTATTATTCTTGTGTAATTCCTTTTATTCAAATATATACCAGTGCCTTTGTTGTGTGTCTGAGTCACGCATATTACATCATATGTCTTTCGTTTTCTTCTCGCTTAACACATTTTGTTATCCAATATTTCCCAATTTTATATCATCCTAACCAATTTCCCATTGGGAACATTCTCTCCTAACTGAATTGATGACTCAACATGTAAACGTGATGATGACATCCTGTAGTACCTAGAGTACATCCGTAGAGCTAGCGTCCTATTAGATCCATTTTTTGTTGCCAAACTATTTAAAAGATCATGGGGAAAAAACTTTCAATCAACCTAAGAAATTGCATCCCCACAAAATGAAGAGGTTTTTCTTTTTTATAATTAAGTTTACATCTATGAATTATCAAAGCAATGAAGTGAAGAGAATGACACCTTCAACAACAGCAGCCTCGCCAAGAACAGTTGGAGTCCCTTCATTGTGATCTGAACAGCCTTTAAGAAACAACACATCGGTTTCCAAATTAGTACAAAATAATAATAATAATATTTATTATGCGGAATCTAAGCATCCCTTAGAATTTCAAGAAAATAGCATGCAATTTTTCTGTATGCTGATAGAGGGCTTTGGATATTACTACCAACAGTGTCTTCTTTCAATCCCAGTAATGTCTTTGCTCTAACCAGACCACTAGAAGATATATTAACTCTTTTTCCAGAGCCTGTCTTAAAAAGAGAATTTGAGAAGCTACAAATATTATCTATTGCATGCTCTTCACCTGCAATTTGTTAGTCCAGATCACATACATTAGTCAAGATACAAAGGCGCTTCAAATTACATATTGAATTAGGGAAATTTTACTTCAGTATCTGAAAAACTGTACCATGAGAAATTGATTGATAGATTCAGAAAAATAAATTCCCTCTATTACATGACTTTGCAATGGGACACTTTTTACAACTTTGGAGAGTAATGAAATAGGACACCTTTTTTTTTTCTTTTGGTTACATGGGAGGGTGCAAGCACATGGATAGCGGAGAGCAATAGGTGGCATAATGGAGATTGAACCTCCAACATCATCATCATCCAAATTGAACCACAAGCTCATTCGCGATGACAACAAAAAAAAAAAATTGCCCTAAAGGACAAGCTGGTGCTATAAGCTCTAACCTCAGAGTCACATATTTATATTACATTTCAACAAACAGAAAGAAAACAAGATAGTAGCTTCAGTGTTTCCAGAATAAGATCCATTTTCTATTTCCAAACTATTTAAAAAATCATGGGAATAAATAAATAAAAAAAAAAAAAAAACTTTCAATCAACCTAAGAAACTTCATCCCCACAAAACAATCAGCTTTATTTTTTACAAAATTAATTTCACTACTTTGAATAATTTAAACAAGGAAATGAAGAGAATTAAACACCTTCAGCAACAGCATCCTCGCCAATAACAGTTGGAGTGCCTTCATTGAGAATTGAACAGCCTTTACAAAACAACACATCCATTTCCACATTAGTACAACGAAATAAAATAATAATAATAATAATAATTATTATTATTATTATTATTATTATTATTATTATTATGGGGCATGTAAGTGTAAGTTATAATTTGAGATGAAAATTTCGAACCTTGGAGAAGAAGATCGAACATGGAAGGGAGGGGTGCGGTGGCAATGGGAGTGTGCAAAGGTGCAGTGGCATTTGAAGCTCCTTCTTCACGAATTTGCCACCGGTAATTGTTTCCGGCGTCGGAAAATATCTGCCATGTCGACATTCTTTTCTTTTTTTCTTCTTCTTCTTCACAACAATTTAGGGATCTACTTTTCTTTTTTCGCTTCACTTTTTATTTTCGTCATGGCGGGAATGGGGAGGGAAAGTCTCTTGTTTTAAAATAATTTCACGACAATTCACTTATTTTCCAGGGTGATTTTTTTTTTTTTTTCCAGGGATGAATGCTTTTTAATGAGTATTTGTTAAACATTGTATTCAAATATAAAATTTAAAGTAAATTCTTTTTCCGTAAACTTATCCAAATTATTCGGATTTTTTTAAAGTTAATAAAATAGACATGTTTGGGAATGTAAATTTGCATTTGAACTTTCGATTTTCTTTTTATAACAAAATTGACATCATTTTGAAACAAATAATTATTAATACGTTCTCACAAAAAAAAAAATTCACAAATAATTATTAATATATTCCCTTATAAAAGAGCTCTCTTTTTTTGAATATATTGATGGAAATTGAATACACAACTTAATCAAACTATTCAAACCCCTTACATAAGGGCTCTAAAACGTGAATATTACACAAGTTCTTTTTTTTTGTTCTACCTTATGGAAACTTAATTCCACTAAAATACGAGGACAGTGAAGATTGAACTTGTAATCTCATGGTTAACTAAAGATCCAATTTAACCCAAAAAATAATTTATAGACCTTCAATGATTTTATATTTTATCTCTGACCTTCTTTCTTATACTGGCAGTGTTAAATTTGTCATTGACAAGTTTCTTTATGAAAAATTTGTATGATATTCTTCCCAACTCTAACATCTTTCTTAAAGTTGCGCACACTTTCATCATGACACCATTATGCTTTGATTATGCTTGACACAGTGGCATGGCCACGTTGACTCCAAACAAATTGATTTTTAGAAATTAGTCACGTTTTAAATGTAGCTAAATTATTGTAGCTATCCATATTTCAAAAATTTAGAATTTGGGACAAGCTAAGTTTTTTTTGCCATAACTGGGTTACTTTGTTAGCTTCGCCACTGGCTTGACAGTTCTGTGACAAAGAGTATAACTAAAGAAATGTGAAACATGAAAATTAAATATACACATAGTATTATAAGTTTTAAACACCTAAAGAGTTTGTTTGATTTGCTAAAAATAAGGGACAATAAGAATTTCTTCATTGTAACTGATGAATTTTTGCCGCTTAAAACCTTTAATTGTGGCCATTGTTTGCTTTTTCAAGGAAGAAAGTTTTCACGGAAAAAAAAATTAAAATGTTACTATTTAAATAACTATTTATGAAAACATAGTTGTTTTGAAACTAAATACGGATCTATGACATTTAGGCACGACCAAAACTGGGTGTGGGCGGCATGAGGCATGACCTAGGAGAGAGACATGCCATGCGTGGGGCGTGAGTTATGAGAAGAGAGACACGCCCATAGTGGAGTGTGAACAGGGATCATATAACGACACATAACTTGAAATCAATCTAATTCATTACTAATACTCATAAGTCATTAAAACCACATCCCTTGATCCACTATTAGCATATAAACATTGAGTCTTAGAAATCATTTCCATCTCCACCTTCCCCCATAAACAAATCAAACGTATAAAAACTAGATCTACCAAAAAATCACATCCACACAAAGCAGTAGCAAACACACAATTGTTTATAATGCCATCACCGACAAGATGATGAAACAAAGGAAAAAAAACAAATATTAATGTATGTAGTCCCACATTGGTTGTATGTGTAACTAATGTGGAATTTATAAGGCCTTGGGCACTCCCATCCTTTGAGCTAGCTTTTGGGGTGGTGTATCCCAAGGTTCTTTACATGGTATCAGAGCCTCGCGCCCCCCCCTCACTTTCTCTTGTGGAATTTCTTAGCACAGGTAGGCTGGGCCTATTGCATCATCCACTCTTCAAGCCCAATGGGCTCTCGTGTGAGAGGGCGTGTATATAGTCCCACATTGGTTGTATGTGTAACTAATGTGGCATTTATAAGGCCTTGGGCACTCCCACCCTTTGAGCTAGCTTTTGGAGTGGTGTATCCCAAGGTTCTTTACAATCAATTCCATATTCAAAGACTTATGCGAACCAAAAAGGCAAATCATGCCTAAAATAAGAGGTTGCAGCATCCGCTCTGGGTATTGTAGACTAGAACCTTTCGCCATCGTTATCTCTCTCTCTTCAGTTCAATCAAAACTCTTAACATATAGAATGTCTTGAGATTTTACAAAAAAATAAAATAAAATAAAATTCCATGAACAGATTAAGATTAAGAAGAAATGAGAACCAAAAATTCAGGTTGTAATGGGAGGTCGTGTCTTCATAAATATAAATTTTAATTTTTTTGCAGATGCATCCTTAACAGATGACATATCCACATTTCACTCTACTAGCTAAAATTTAGCACAACCCCAAAAGGTTTTGATATGCCCACACTTGTAATATGTTTTTTGCTCTCTCTTTTTTCCTTCCAGGACATCGATCGATTTAATTCTCGTCATGCCCAACTATGGGTGTGTCTCTTTCCTCAATCATGCCCCAATCTGGGTGTGTCTCTCTCCTCATAACTCACACTCAGTGGCGGACCCAGAAAAATTTCTTTATGTCCGCACATTTAGTCGAAAATGTTTTTTGTAAAGAAAGTTTAAATCAACGCTTGAACCCGCTCATAATCTAGTTGCTTCCCTAATAAGTTGCAGGCAATAGTTTGACCAATCATTTCCCCTCTAAATATTATCAATCCTCCAAAACAAATATGAGAATATACTCCAATACATCCACATATCATCATTCTATTTTATAGTGGTAAATAAAAAAGTTAACACTACATGTACAGAAGGCAAGCAAAATCACAGTGAAGACCTTGTCTCTAGATATTAACTTATTTGAGAATGTCGGACTTGCAATCAATCCTCTTTTTTTATAAAAATGAAAAGGAAAACAAAGGATGACGAGAGCATGTGAATGGGTACGTGACAGGGGGAGGAGGAATAAGTTTTTTCTCTAATCAATTTACGTTGTTACTTTGTTTTAATCATCTCCGTACGTTGCTAACTAATATAAGAATAAATATCTTTTTTGGTCCCTAACAAAAAATTTGGTCCTCACTTTAGTCCATTATAAATAAAACATTAGTCACCTAGTCCCTACGAAATTCAAAGTAGACCCATTTTAATCTTTTTGAGGGACTAATGTAGGTCTTTTTTGAAGTTGTGAGGGACCATGATTTTACCTAAATTGATTCACTTTGAATTTTTTAAGGATCTCGAGACTAATTTTTTTTGTAAAAGACTAAAATGGAGATCATGTTTTTTGTTAGGGACTTAAAAAGATATTTACTCCTAATATAAATAATGAATCAAGAGAAAAATAAGTACCTGCAAAAAAGAAAAGAAAAGAAAACTACTAAGTTCAAAAGTTTTATGTCCGCACTGGCGGATTTGCCCCAACGTGGGTCCGCCAGTGCTCTGATAACACATATTTTGTTACACTTATTTATTACTCTTGTTGGTATTTTTAGGTTTTATTTGAATTAAATAAAGGTTTTTTGGGTCAAATCAGAATTCTAGATTTTAATTGGGTTTAATTGATTTTCGTCGTAATTTTCCAGATTTACACTACTTTCGTATTTTGGCCATATCTCACTCTACAGATGTCCGATTAACTCCTTTCTTGTTGTGCTTTGTAGCTAACAAGAAGGGCTATAATTTCTATTTCAGCTACTGAAGCCCAATTGGGACAGAAAGATGGTCGAAACCTGAGCCCAACATGGACGTGTTTTGTTGGAAATTTATTTTTACGTTTGAACTTAAGTTATACATGGAATGAACTTGGACATATTTCTTTTGATAGATTATTCTGATCAGGCTTAATTCTTGACTCTTGGATTATATTACTTGTTGACTAATATTGTTATGCTGATTGCGTAATTTGGTTTTACCCTTGTGAGATTTTGGGCCTTTATGAATGGATTACATCTTTTGTCATTCTCTCTTTCTTGTGTGTTTCTGCTCGTGATTTTTATTCTCTAGAACTTGATCTTGTTCTTTTTGAAACTACATTTTTCATTTACATGCATGAATATGATAGAGGCATTTTTTCTTTTATTTTTCCCTTTAGCCAGATAGTCATCACTTACATTATTATCCCTTGGTGAGCCCCTTTGAGCCTTTATATCATTTGTTTCTTAAGCCAAATTACTTGCCTAAGTGAAAAAACCAATAAATTCCACACCCTGGAGATTTACTGAGCATTGGTTTTCACTGTGATGTTGTGTTTAAGTGTGGGGGTTTGCCCGAGACGTACAAAAATTTAAGTGTGGGGGGTGACCATCTGATTTTTTTTTTTACTGTATTGATTAAAAAAAAAGCAAAAAAAAAAAAGTAAAAAAAAAAGGCCATAAAAAAAAAGAGAAAAATAAAAAATAAAAAATAAAACTTTTCATTATCTTTGTTTTATTTTCTTAGTGTCGTTCTTAACTTTTGTTCTTGTAGATTTCTGGGGTGTTTAACCTTCTTTTCCATATTTTATACATACCTTCACCTCAGCCCCATTACAACCCTACATAAAGCCTCTTGATTTGTGCATGCATGTGTTAGTAGCAGTGGAGAAGTAGAATTTGAGCAAGACTATGGTAGAATGATTTTCTTGAGTAAATTTGAGTGATACACTGATTACTTGATACACTTGAGAGAAAAATATTGAGAGCATCCTATAAGGAACCATTTTCGGTAATTGACATGTACAGTTGAAATTAGCAGGTCTTGTGATTTGAGATTAGGGAATTTCTGTCCTGATTGGTTAATCTGTTGAAGACTTCTGATCTATGTATATTTTATGTATACTTGGTAATTGTTAGAAGGGATTGGTTGATCTTAGTCTTCGCTTTCTATTTTAGTTTTTGCCCAGGAGTGCAAAAAGATAAGTGTGGGGGAATTTGATAACACATTTTTTGTTATAGTTATTTATTACTCTTGTTGGTATTTTTAGGTTTTATTTGAATTAAATAAAGGTCTTTTGGGTCAAATCAGAATTCTAGATTTTAATTGGGTTTAATTGATTTTCGTCATAATTTTCCAGATTTACACTACTTTTGTATTTTGGCCATATCTCACTCTACAGATGTCGGATTAACTCCTTTCTTGTTGCTTTTTGTAGCTAATAGGAAGGGCTACAATTTCTATTTCAGCTACTGAAGCCCAATTCGGACAAAAAGATAGTCGAAACCTGAGCCCAAGATGGACGTGTTTTGCTGGAAATTTATTTTTACGTTTGAACTTAAGTTATAATTTTGAACCCAATGTACATGAGGCCCAGAGCCAATATTTCTGTTTTGTTTCCTTTTATTTTGGGTTGGATTTGTAGAGCCCGAAGCCCAGCTTGATTAGGGGTTAAAAGGGCGAGAGTAGGGACCTTGTGGATCATCTTTCGTTTGAGTTTGAATTATACAGTTTTGAAATTAATATAATTTCCGTCTCTTTTCTCTCCTCTTTTCTTTAATCAACCCAAGGGTTGAGGATTCCATGGTTGAATCTTGAGGACCTGCGCCTCATTTTGAACCAAATACGTTTCTCTTTCCAACTCGGTTTGGCATCGCGCGATTGTGGGTGTTCAATCTGAGATACGCGATTGCGTTCTTAAGAAAGAGATTAACCATTAGATTTAATGGTTAGGTTGATTAACCCAATGAACTCAAGTCGAACGGGTTGATACTCCGTGATTGCTCGAGTAGACGTGCCGTATTCAACCAAACGCTAAGCGATCGCCGCTTAGAGAGGGTTTTCAATTGGAAATAAGGATTCTGATTCAATTGAGTTCAATCATGATATGGTAATTATTTGTCCAATGATGGATATCCTTGGAATCCTAATTCTTGGGTTGATTGCTTTTAATTTGATTATTCTTTTTTTTTCATTTCCATTTAAATTTACAATCATATTCAAACCCCCATTTTAGTTTCCGTTTTTCTTTAATTTCCGTTTCTCCTTATTTTCTCTTTTTATTTAGTTTCCATTTTTATTTGGTTTCCGTTTTCATTTGGTTTCCATTTTATTTTTATTTTATTTTCATAACTGAACGATTAAGATCCTTGCAAACTCCTTGAGAGACGACTTAAGGTTTTTCACTTTACTGCAAATTTTCTGAACCCTAAATAAAAATAATTTCAAATTTGACACGAGCTTAAATTTGACACGAGCTGTCGAACTCGCGCAAATTAAAAATTAATTTTATTTAGGGTTCATAAAATTTGCAGTAAAGTGGAAAACCTTAAGTCGTCTCTCAAGGAGTTTGCAAGGATCTTAATCGCTCAGTTATGAAAATAAAAATAAAAATAAAATGGAAACCAAATGAAAACGGAAACCAAATAAAAATGGAAACTAAATAAAAAGAGAAAATAAGGAGAAACGAAAATTAAAGAAAAACGGAAACTAAAATGGGGGTGTGAATATGATTGTAAATTTAAACGGAAATGAAAAAAAAAGAATAATCAAATTAAAAGCAATCAACCCAAGAATTAGGATTTCAAGGATATCCATAATTGGACAAATAATTACCATATCGTGATTGATCTCAATTGAATCAGAATCCTTATTTCCAATCGAGAACCCTCTCTAAGCGGCGATCGCTTAGCGTTTGGTCGAATACGGCACGTCTACTCGAGCAATCGCGGAGTATCAACCCGTTCGACTTGAGTTCATTGGGTTAATCAACCTAACCATTAAATCTAATGGTTAATCTCTTTCCTAAGAACGCAATCGCGTATCTCATATTGAACACCCACAATCGCGCGATGCCAAACCGAGTTGGAAAGAGAAACGTATTTGGTTCAAAATGAGGTGCAGGTCCTCAAGATTCAACCATGGAATCCTCAACCCTTGGGTTGATTAAAGAAAAGAGGAGAGAAAAGAGACAAAAATTATATTAATTTCAAAACTGTATAATTCAAACTCAAACGAAAGATGATCCACAAGGTCCCTACTCTCGCCCTTTTAACCCCTAATCAAGCTGGGCTTCGGGCTCTACAAATCCAACCCAAAATAAAAGGAAACAAAACAGAAATATTGGCTCTGGGCCTCATGTACATTGGGTTCAAAATTATAACTAAGTTCAAACGTAAAAATAAATTTCCAGCAAAACACGTCCATCTTGGGCTCAGGTTTCGACCATCTTTGTGTCCGAATTGGGCTTCAGTAGCTGAAATAGAAATTGTAGCCCTTCCTGTTAGCTACAAAAAGAAACAAGAAAGGAGTTAATCGGATATCTGTAGAGTGAGATATGGCCAAAATACGAAAGTAGTGTAAATCTGGAAAATTATGACGAAAATCAATTAAACCCAATTAAAATCTAGAATTCTGATTTGACCCAAAAGACCATTATTTAATTCAAATAAAACCTAAAAATACCAACAAGAGTTAATAAATAAGTGTAACAAAATATGTGTTATCATGCTCACACCTCATGCAAGGCATGTCTCTCTCCTAAGTCACGCCTTATGCAGGGCGTGAGTAGTTACACCTAATTTTGGGTGTGATTGAGTGTAATAGATCGATATTTAATTTCAAGACAACTATATTTTCGTAAATAATTCTTAAAATAGTAATATTTTAATTTTTTTTGCCAAGTTTCCACCATCCAATTTGAAAGACACTGGATTTGAAAAGGTATGAAGAGTAAGTGAGGTAGAAACAAAAGTGTGTGGCAACTCCATAGATCATATTAGAACTCCGATACCATGTAAGGTATTAAAATCATACACAAAAGAAGAATATAGGGGAGAGAGAGAGAGAAAGCAATAGCAGAAATTTGTATTGATTGTATTGAATCCTTACATTGTGTTCATATAAATGAGATAAATTTCTATTTATAGAGTGAGATGCTAGTGTGGTTTGCGTTACTGATACTGATGAGTCTGTTAGGAGTTTGTTTGTAAGTTTTGATTCAGTAACTAAAGTTAGTTATGTCAGACACTCGATTTGTCAACATTAATAGGCTTTCAAAATATACTCTGGGGAGCATATAGCTATAACATTAAAGTTTTTTCTCTCTCTTCATAAACTTTCAGAAACTTGTTGGCTGAGGTGGAGAGAAAAAATAACTTTAATATTATAATTATGTACTACCCGGAGTGCATTGTTATAATAGCACTATTGGACTAAGTACTCAGTGTTGGGTCCCACACCTTGCCTAGTTTTGATGATAACAAACAAGTGAAGCCAAATTATCTAACGGTTTGTTTAGTTTTTGAAAAATTGTTGCAGGACTTAATTTGTGATGAATTATGATGAAGAGAATGCAACACAACTATCATGAAATCGTGAAGATCGAAGATACAAGATAAAATTTTAGATTTTATGTAATGGTTGGATAAGGTGAATCATGATCATGCCTTGGGTTAGAATCTTTGAAGTTTTGGAAATTAAGGAAAGAAGATTTAAAAAATTTAATTTTAATCCAAATAGATTTTTAAGATTTGGTTTTTGATTTGAAAAAAAAGTTATTTTGAGATTAAATCTTTTTTAAAAGATTTAATTTGATTTTATCTAATTTTTTAAAGTTAATTTGAAGATTTTGATTTTATTTTCAAAAATATATTTTGGAAAGTTTTCTTAAAAATCAGGATAATCTTTAGATTTTTCTTTAGGATTTGATTTTGAGAAAAGGTCTATAAATACCATACTTGGAGCTTTTCTCCAAAGTGGTAGTGACCTTTCAAGAGAAAAAGGTTTTTGGCCGAGTTTTGACCAAGTTTGACTAAGTCCGATGGCCGGTCCAATACTTGACTCGAACGATTCGCCAGGTTCCGGGTCGACCCTGTCGCGTCGGGCCGGGTTTCACAATACTGATTCAAACTAATTTAGGAATCAAGGTATGAGTAGATTCATTGAGTCCACCACTTAGGTTTTATTTGTATTTATTTGCTTTTTATTTAGAAGCGTGTAAAGTAACCAATTCTAATTGGGTTTTCTTCTTGACCTTGAAAAAGGTCGTGACTTAGAAATACATCGGTCTTTATTCATTGCGAATAGAGACAAGAGCAGTTTGGCTTCAGAGAGTCTTTGATTAGACTTTGTTCTTCTTGACCTCGGAAAAAGGTCGTGGCTTAGAAATAAGTCGGTCTTTATTTGTTATGAATAAAGACGGGAGCCGATTGACTTTTGAGAGTCTTTAATTAGACTTCGTGAGAACCCTATTGGTAGGGTTCCAGAAACCATGGGTAAGGTCTCAGATTAATTCTTGTATAAGGGTAGAATAAGAAGGTCTATTCTTATAATTTGAATTTATCGATAATGAATTTGTCTCTCAATTAGATAAATTTATCCAAATTGGGGTCGTGGGTTTTTTCCCCCTCCAGTTAGAGTTTTTTCCACGTTAAATAATTGGGTCACTTCTTCCTTTTACTCTTTATTTTATTGCAGTTGAATGTGTTTTTAAATTGAAATTTTTTCAATAAACTCAATTCACCCCCTTCTTGAGTTTATCTGGGACCAAAAATTAGTACCAAAGATGTGCTCTCTTATCTGTGCAGGTAACTCCTGAAGAATAAATCCCAAGATGAACCCGATAAAAAACATCAAGGAAGGATTCTCCACACGAAGACCTCATCTAGTCGAAGGAAAGTTCTACAATTACTGGAAGAACCAGATGGAGATTTTCATCAAAGCTGACAAATACCAAATTTGGAACGTGGTTGAAAACGAAGACTTCCAGATCACAAAGAGAGGTGAAGACGGAAACATCAAACCCAAGCCCACTGCTGAATACACTGATGAAGATTAGAGAAAGCTAGAATTCAATGCACAAGCCAAGAAAATTATTCATTGTGACCTTGGAACACAAGAGCACAACCGAGTAATGGGATGCAAAACTGCTAAGCAAATATAGGATCTCCTAGAGGTAACTCATGAAGGAACCAATGAGGTAAAGCAATCTAAAATTGATATCTTAATGCATCACTATGAATTATTTACCATAAAACCAAAAGAGTCAGTTAGAGATATGATTACACGTTTTACTAATATTGTAAATGAGTTAAGTGCTTTAGGCAGAGAAATTATAGTTGAAGAACAAGTTAGAAAAATTCTAAGAAGTCTCCCAAAAGAAGATTGGATACCAAAAGTCATTGTCCTGCAAGAGATCAAGAATTTTAAAACCTTCAACCTAGAGCAACTGGCAGGATCCCTGATGACCTATGAGATGGAGTTAGAGTCTCACAAGAAAGATGATGTGAGAATTAAGGATAAATGTATAGCTCTAAAAGTTCAATCCAAGGAGGCTAATGATGATTCAAATGATGAATAGTAAATCATTATACTTATGCAAAAAATTAGAAAATACTTCAAGAACCCAAAATACAATGGGAGCTCAAGTAACAAGCAAGTAAAATCCAAAAACTCATCTTTTAAAAATAACGATGGTTGCTACAAGTGTGGTGGAACTGATCACAGGGTCAAGGATTGTCCTAGATTAGAGCAAGAAACCAAGAAAGAGAAGAAGATAAAATGAGCACAAAAACCTTGAGAAAAAGGAGTTCAAGAAAACAATGATGGCTTCCTAGAGTGGCTCTAAATCAGAAGAAGAAGGCTATGAAAGCAGTGAGGCAGAAGCAAATATTTGTCTTATGGCTGAAACTTACTCTGAAGATGAATATCATGAGGTAAATTTTCTTGTGCTAAGATCATCCATGCATAATTTGTCCAAGAAGCATTTGATACAAGAATCAAATTTTGTAATAGATGAATACTTGAAAATGCATTAGTACAATGATGAGTTGTTAGATGATTTTGGTGAAATGAAGAATGAGCTTAAGAACTTATTTAAGACTAACAAAGATATGAAGAAATCAAATTATAGTCTTGAGGAGGAGATCATTAGGCTTAAGAGCACTACTTTTGAACTAGAAAGCAAAAATGCCTTTTTGATAGAGAAATTGCAAGAAACTAATAAAAATGAATGTGTTGTAATAAGTGATACTCAAGTGGATGAAGAGATTGAGCAATTGGAGGGAAAGGTAGAATAATTGACTAAAGAGAAACAAGACCTCCAAAATAAGCTAGAAACTGCCCTTAGGATTCCAGAGGCAGATAGACCTAATGTTGTTGGCTGGTTGAACAAGAATTACAATAAATCTAGGCATGGGTTAGGATTTAAAGAAAATAAGAAATTTGGCTGGAAAATCAAAACTAAGCATGTGAACTTGTATGAGAATAGGGTATGTTATCATTGTGGCAATATATGACATCTAAAATTTGAGTGCAAGGCTAGGATAAAAGCTATTCAAAAGAATGTATCATATATTAAAAATAGCGTTGTTTCTACATGCAATGTAAAACAAATATGGATTAAAAAAGATAAGCTTTCTAATTTTGTTGTAAAGAGGAAAGGACCCAAGCTAGTCTAGGTTCCCATATCTAATCATTGATTTAAGAATGCAGGTTGAAGTGATGGGAACAACTCATTGTACCTTGACAATGATTGTTCTAAGAATATGACGAGATGTTTTCATATTTCTCTCACTCAAACCATTCCAAGGTGGATGTGTGACTTTTTGTAACAACCAAAAGGTAAAATTATGGGCATAAGTAAAGTTGGTAAGTAAACTACACACTCCATTGATAATGTTTATTATGTCAAGGGATTAAGACATAATTTTTAAGTATTTGACAATTTTGTGACAAAAGAAATAAGCGAAAGTGCTGAATTTTGACATTACTATGTTATTTTCTTCATAACTTGAGCTAAAAAAATCATTTTTTTGATGAAACCAATTGCTATTGAAAGTTAAGACGATGATGTTTAATTATGGAAATTTTTATAATTTTTTCTTTACCCCTCTGTTCCCATAAATTTCGTGAAAGTGGGTGTTAAGTTCTAAATTTTTTTTTGAACTAGTTAACTTTAAACAGTCATAACTTGAGTTATACAAATCCTTTTTGCATGAAACCAATGGCATTGAAAATCTAACTTAATAATATTTAAGACTAAAAATCTTAGAATTTTTAGATGTGTATAATATTCTTAATTGATCTGTCAGCATGACTGGAATGCTGGTTACTCTCTTTTTAGACAGTGTACTTTGACTGGTCGTATCTTGAGTTGTAGAACTTCAATTTCAATGATCTATACTTTTTTAGAAATCTTCATATGTGTATTATAGAATACAAAAAATTGATGTTATTATGCATTCCTAATGTTAAGTGAAAGTTTACTAGTTTTAAAAAAAAAAAAAAGCCTGAGAATACAATTTGGTATCTAATTTTGCCTTATAACAATTGGCTAGTTAAGATAACTTGATCATTCATGATAGAGATTATTGTGCATAAATATTTTTGAGTTATTAGAATCACTTGAGTTTTCTATTTAAGCATAACCATCAAGACTTATCTTATCACCTTAATCATGACTCTTTCTAACCACAAATATTCATTTAGCTTGAGCAACTTGTTAAACTCAATATTTCTTTGCTTGAATGATATTTCTTAAGTGCATGACTTGATTTTGTAGTAAATTGAGTGTTGGAGTGTAGATATGATATTTATGTGAGATAGGTGAGGAAATACAATCTAAAACTTGTACGATTGAGGCTCAAGAATTACTATTGGATTACTCTATGGGATCGCTAAAAAGGAAATAGGTCATCTTTGGACATTTAAGCCTTTCAAGCCAACCCATATGTTGTATATCCCTAGTCACCAATTTTGAGCCTTCAGCCATTTTTCTTTCATACAAATATACACCTATATTTTTGCTTTATCAATGTTTTCTAAAGGTGCAGGTATGCATAGTCTATGAAGTCATATCACAAAATTGTACCTCAAGGGCTAGCAAGTAAGAATCAGAGGAGCATTCATACAACTACTATAACAACAACAAAGTAAGAAGAAAAAGAGAAATAAAAAAATGGAAAAGAAAATGAGGATAGTAGCATATACTTTGAAGAATACCAATATTGAAGTCAAGGGGAACTTGTATCAAAAGTAAAAAGAAGAATGTTAGTAAACCCTTTGACACCAGCTACAAAATTTAGCTATGATACAAAAGATGTTAAATGTGAAAAGTTAAGTCAATATGGGATTATTGCAATTATTTGGTTCTCTAGCTATGCATATTTACGCTTTACTACCAGTACTTTAACTCCCACACCTTGCTATTATCTTCTCCCTACCTTTTGCATTATAAGCTATCAAAGTCCTATGGATTTAGTGTCTCATGGAGTAACTTTATCACCATGAGTGGCGAACCCTCATGACATACAAGCCTATGGAATGCCTTGAGTGTAAACACTTGAGTGATTCCTAAATTTATGAGAGTGATAATTTATTAGAATTTTGAGTCATGATCTCTCTAGAATTCATTCAGGTATGATTCTTTTTCTCACTTGACAGCCCAATTTCATTCTTTTCTTGCTTATTACTTCGTGCTTTGCTACATGTTAACTCTCTAAAAGAGAGTTATTTTTGGGCTTAATTGTGATGTTTTGGTGCCATGATTACACATAATCTTCTTGATTTTATATGATTAATGCATGAATTCTATGTTTTCATGAGTTAATTGAGAATTATGTTAGATATGGATATTTGGATATAATTTGAGCATTGGAAACATTTAATGCATTTGTTATTTTACTGCAGGTCAATGTTGTAGCATCGGAAAGCAGCGCATGTGTTTGACATCATCATCAGCAAGCTATGGATCCAAGCCCAAATTGATGGAGGAAGCTTCTGAACGCGCAAAACAGAGACCTGATCTGAATACGCAGTCAAGGATCTTCAAGAATCCTAATCAAATATCTCACAAATCAGCGATCACAAATCCAATTCAAATCTGAATTATATATTTGGAAAGATTTGGAGAAAATATGCAGCAGCATGCTCTGTCAGCCTTACAGCAAAATAAAGTCACATTCTCAATCAATCACAAGGAAGATTTAATGAGATTTACAATGGATATGAAGAGCTGATTGAAGCCGAAATCATCAAAATATATAAAGAGAAGAAACCTACACACATAAGGAGGCTGGAAATATTTTAAACACTCAATTGGAGGCAGATTTTAGAGAGAGAAAGTAAGGAAACACTTGGAAGGAATTTGAGGGTTTGACTGAGAGATATCCAGCGAATCAAAGGAAGGAGCTAGGGTTCAATTGAGAGATCATTGAACCCAGTAACTTGTTGCATTATTCCAGCGGCTGAGACAAGGTTGATGGTGGTGGAGCCCACGGATGCTGCGAGAGCAGTGCTACAGCAACGTCCCTGTTTTCTTTATCTTAAATCTATGGATTCTTATTCTTTCTTTGTTATTTCTTTCCACCCAAGTATAAGCTAAATTGTTAGGATTGGGTGATAGAGTACCCTTATTGTGATGTAATCAGTATTGCCTAAACTTTGTTGCATGATTTTCCTTTCAGTTGTTTAATAAAGTGTTAAATTCTCTCTAATCTTGTTGATTCATCGAGAAAGAGTTGCAAGGTACTTAGGATTTAGGCTATAGATATATAGGTGAATCCTGAAAATTATTAAACATTGTGGTTTGACTAAGTAAAATTAGTTAATTGTGGGTAGAGAGATCACTCACACCATAAAATCCTATGGAACTTGAACATCATGAATTTATAACTAGGTTGGCCATAGAGATGTGGGACTTAGTATACATGTATTGTTGGTGAGAGCCCTTGCATGCATTAGTGTTCTGATTACTGAATGGATGATTGCTGTAGCATTGTGAATGCATTCTGATGAACTTACAATAATGGAAAAATTGATCCCAATCTATCTTTGAATACTTGGAAAATTTATTTGGTTACTGCATTTTTTTAGTTAATCATTAGTCTTAGTTTTTTTTATTTCCTAATTGTTAAATTAGTCATTAGCCACTTACAAATCAGCTTTGTTACCTTGATTGCTTCACTTAGAGCTATAACTTTACTTAATCTCTGTGGGAACGATATCCGGACTCACACATCCACTTTATTACTTGTTGACACATGCACTTGCGTACTTGTATGATTTATATAATTAATTGCGAAATTGCACAACACTACACCTCTGCAATCTTGATGGGTTTACTCTTTGAGTGCTGATCGTGATTATCTTATATATTTCTTATGCATTTTTATCCTATTCATGATTGCTCATGTTTAATCTTTTCGATGATGCCAAAAGGTGGAAGAGTTTTGGAATGCCATGTTTGATTTGTGTCATTAGAATTAGTCTTTTGTGTCTTAAAGACATATTTTCATTTGAATTAGTCTTTTATGTCTTAAAGAGATATTTTTCATTTATGGCATCAATTATTTGCCATCATCAAAAAGGGAAAATTTGTTGGGTCCCACACATTGTCTAGTTTTTATGATAACAAACAAGTAAAGCCAAATTATCTAACAATTTGTTTAGTTTTTGAAAAGTTGTTGCAGGACTTAATTTGTGATGAATTATTATGAAGAGAATGCAACACAACTGTCATGAAATCGTGAAGATCGAAGATGCAAGATAAAATCTTAGATTTCATGTAATGGTTGGATGAGGTGAATCCTGATCATGCCTTGTGTTAGAATCTTTAAAGTTTTGGAATTAAGGAAAGAAGATTTAAAAGTTTTAATTTTAATCCAAATAGATTTTTGAGATTTGATTTTTGATTTGAAAAAGAAAAAGTTAATTTGAGATTAATTTTTTTTTAAAGATTTAATTTGATTTTATCTATTTTTGTAAATTTAATTTGAAGATTTTGATTTTATTTTCAAAAAGATATTTTGGAAAGTTTTCTTAAAAATCATGATAATCTTTAGATGTTTCCTTGGGATTTGATTTTGAGAAAAGCTCTATAAATATCATACTTGGAGCTTTTCTCCAAAGTGGTAGTGAGTTTTCAAGAGAAAAAGGTTTTTGAGTCGTGGCTTAGAAATAAGTCGGTCTTTATTCATTGCGAATAGAGACTGGAGTCGTTTGACTTCGGAGAGTTTTTAATTAGACTCTGTTCTTCTTGACCTCAGAAAAGGTCGTGGCTTAGAAATAAGTCGATACGGTCTTTATTTGTTGTGAATAAAGATGGGAGCCATTTGGTTTCAGAGAGTCTTTGATTAGACTCTGTGAGAATCCTATGGATAGGGTTTCGGAAATCTTGGGTATAATTTCAGGTTAATTATTGTATAAGGGTACAATAAGGTCTATTCTTGTATTTTGAATTGATCGATAATGGATTTATCTCTCAATTGGATAGAGGTATCCAAATTGGGGTCATGGGTTTTTTTTTCCTAGTTGGAATTTTCTCACATTAAATAATTGTGTCACTTCTTCCCTTTACTCTTTATTTTATATCAGTTGCATATGTTTTTAAATTATAAAATTTTCAATAAACTCAATTTATCCCCTTTTGTGTTCATCTAGGACCAACACTCAGTGCAACGGATGCACTAAAAATTTGTTCAGGAATGTGGAGAACTTTTCGGTTCTTGAATATTATGGAGGGAAGAAATTTTAAAGGTGAATTCGTTGGAGGGAAGAAGAAGAGAAGTTCTTCTAAGACAGAGAGGGCTTAGGACGGTTTGTTTTTCTGATGCACAATGAAGAAAGAGAACATTCTAAGCAAAAGAATTATTGAAGGTTGAAGTGATTGAGTGCAGACAAGACTAAGGTCGAAGGTGTGCATCGTATGCATGCACACATCCGATTTTCATCGTGTGCCTGAAATAAAATAGGTGTGTGGCTGTTATAAAAAAAAAAAAAAAAAATAGGTGTGTGGCTGTATTGCGTTTGCGCACACACACAATCTTAGCTCTAGGAATAAATTCTAAAATTTTAATTCTAGCTACCCCTATAATTTTTGAATTTTGAAATATGCACATGAATTTCTAGAATTTATAATTCTGCCCCACAAATAGGAGTTACGGGACGTAGGTGAGGTGTTATACCTTCATTCCTATTTGAATAGCGGGAAAAGAAAAGAGTACGAGAACGCAATAAGAAATTATAGATTTTTGAAGAAACAAATACGGAGGCGAAATTCCAGTGATACTAAAGTTTGATAAAAAATTTATGAGAATTAACATTCCAAAAAAGGAAAATCACTCGAAAGGAGCAAAAAGAATTTATAAGGATTGCTTGGAAAAAATGGTGATGTAAGAGGTTAAGTGTATATTTTGATGGTAATTTCTTTAAGAAATTACATGCTAGATAACGATGCATGTAGTAATTCTCTATTAATTTGAAATGACTATGTATGCAAATGTAAAATGAATTCTACACTGAAGTGGTCCATATGTGATTTAAGTGTTGTATTTTGTCCTTAGAACAATCTTGTAGAGTAGATTTATTATAGGGTAATAAAGGTCAATGAATCTCTAAAAGAGAAACATGAAAGACGATATACATTATGTTGAAATTGTCAACGAAAGGGGATGATAAGAATCCAACTCTTTACAATTTCGCGTAGAATATAAATTAGTTATACGCTCGACTGTGCAAGCTATTAGGTTGATCCCGTGCCATGGGATAGTTATACGTCACACCAAACAGGTCCTTAAATTTGCGAGCAAATGAAACATCTATGGTAATAAAGTCACAAACTCATCAATATTCACAAATACAAGAAAGCCATAAATGATGGGGGCCAACACGTCAATAAAAACATCCTGGTTCTTAGTTTTAGCGAAAACTTTTCTAAGGGGTGTAAATAGGCTAGGCTAGGCTGAGTTTTGGCTTAAATAGCGTCTATGTAAAATATTTTTGGTGTAGCCTGACCTGTTAGCCTTATATAGGCCTAAATTATAAGTTTGTTTTGTCTTATATTTAAAAATTAAAAGCCTTGACCTAGGCCTGTTAGTCTATTTAAACCTATTAAACATTGAATATTAAAAAATAATAATTAAAATAATATTACTTTATTATTCAAAATTATTAAAATAATAATCTTATTTATTTTTTAAAAAATAAATAATATGAAATAGACTTGCTTGTAGGCTTATAGGCCCGACATATAAAAGAAGAGAAATCATTGTCTCATTTTACATGAGATAGTTATCTCATGTTCCTTTCACATAAAAAGTTGTGTCATCATTTTTTTCTTTTTTCTTTTTTTAATGAATGGTGGGTCCCACCACATTATGTGTCTATGATAGGAGATATTTATCTCCAACAACATAAGAAAAATAGAACTCATAAAAGAAAGCCTATGGCATGTTTCTAAGTAGGTTTTTTGAAAAGTATAGGTCTGTTATATTTGACTATATTTAATAGGCTGAGCCTGGTCTGATATAGGCGAGGCCGTAGGCCGGCGTAGCCCATTTATATTGAGAACCTATCAGTTGTATTCATATTTTGTCTTCTTTCGCGTAAGTCTTTCATGGGGACTTTTAGGACACCATCAACAACATACATATACAAGAGTAGTTCTTCAAGTAGCAATATAGTTTCTCAAAATTTTCCAAGGACAAACCTAATACATGCTCAAATTCTACCATAGTAGGTGTCAGTTGGAAATATTGAAAGGTGAAACATCTCAAAGGTGAGGCTTAAAACTAAGCAATTGCAATGATCATCTCTACTTGCACATTAACTTCTACTAGATCAAAAATTTCCTCGTTGTATTTATTTGGTTCAAGCTACCAGGTAAATAAATAAGAGAAGGAATCAAGTGTGGTCACAATAATAGATGAAATTGTGAGTTACATAAAAATTGCAATTCGGAATTGCCGGAGGTAACAAACAATTCATCCATAACGAGATAGATCTCGTTTGAAGCTTTCCTCACCTTCCTTTTACAACCCAGATCTCTTTCGGTTTTATAAAAACCATTGCCAGTAATCTAAGGACACTCTCTTTCGGTTTTATAAAAACCATTGCCAGTAATCTAAGGACACTTAAAATTTAAGTTTTAGTGAATGCTTAATATATATATATATATATATATATATATATATATATATGGAGAGAGATCATTTGACTCCAGAGTAAGACTTATAAGTCTTACTCCTCATCCTAACCATTGATTTCGTCCATTCAACGGATATAGTTTAGGAATTTATATTAATTAATTAATTATTAATTACACTATAAATGACAACCGTTGATTTTCATCTATCAACGGCTGAGATGGGGAGTAAGTCTTAAAAGTCTTATTTTAGAGTCAAAAGAACCCCCTCCTATATATATATATATATATATGGGTATACGAATGCTTAAATTTTAGTTTTAGTGAAAATGACACTTTAGTTAAAAATAAATAAATACAAGTAACTCTCTTATAATTGTTTTCTTTACCGTGATTGTTTTATTAAATTTATAAATTGAATTGCTAAATCTATAAATAATTTATAGAAAGATATGAGTTTTATAAAAAAAGTTATAAAATTTGAAATTTAGAAAAATATAATTTTTTTATTATATTTCAATACATTATTTATTTAATTTTTATTACGTGTCTCTTAAGAATCAAATTAATGCTAACTCTAGATTAAAATGATAATTTATTCCATAATAAACATACTTAAAACTCTATATTTAAAAGATTAAAACTAATCACACCCCCAATGGCTGAAGGAAATTTCTGTAAGACAAAACTCAAGTATCAATCCTAAATTTGGAAAGAGATATTGCATACTCGCTATTATCCAGTTTCTAAACAAACTCACAAAGAGTTTCTTTTTTATTTTCATTTATTTTTGGTACAAAGTCAAGCAAGTATGCAAAGAAATACATAATAGTTTTGGCATTTTATATAGCCACACTACGCAAAACAACAGTTTCAATAGTAAGTCCAGGTCCAAAGCCAAACAACACACCCCATTCAAGCCCTTCACCTGTGGTTTTAAGTCCATCTTTAGCTGATTTCTTCCTCATCTCATCCAAAATGAACAGAACACATGCACTTGACATGTTACCATATTCACTAAGCACCTCTCTGGTGGCCCTCATCTTTTCAGGTTTCAGATCCAACTTCTGCTCAACCTGGTCTATAATTGCTGCTCCACCTGGATGTGCAATCCAAAATAAGGAGTTATAATCAGAGATGTTCAATGGTTGGAAGGCCTCAACCAATGCCTTATCAATGTTCTTTGAGACAATCCCAGGAACATCTTTAAGTAGATGAAATGTTAGCCCAACTTCACGAAGGTGGCCATCAATCGCTCCTCCACTATCTGGAGCAATTGTTTGTGCAGTCCAAACTAACTCAAACAAAGGTTTCTCAATTTCAGGAATTGGGTCAGAACCAACAATGATAGCAGCTGCTCCATCCCCAAACAAAGCTTGACCAACAAGGCTATCAAGGTGAGTGTCACTTGGGCCTCGGAATGTGACAGCAGTAACCTCAGAGCAAACAACAAGGACACGAGCTCCTTTGTTGTTCTCAGCCAAGTCTTTGGCCAAACGAAGCACAGTGCCACCAGCAAAACATCCTTGTTGGTACATCATGTACCTTGTTAGAGAATAATATAAACATTAATAAGGCAATCACCAAACACGTTAAGTTTTTAAGTGAAATTGATTCTTAACACAGTATTAGAGCTACAATGACCATAAGGTCATGAGTTCGATCCTCACTGCTCTCCACTTTCTAGTGGAATTAAATAAACATGAGGTAAAATAAAAAATTGTGACTGTGCAATATCCACTCTTCAAATCCAAAAGGCTCTTGCGTGAAGAGATGTGTTAAAGAATAATATAAACTATTAAAAATACCCTTATCCAACATCTTAAGCTTTTTAGTTAAAATAATTCCTTTACATACCTCTTCACATATGGGCGAAGTCCTAAAAGTTTAGTGAGTTGGTAATCAGCACCTGGCATGTCTACACCACTTGTTGTGCAAAACACTAAGTGGGTAATCTTGGACTTTGGCTGACCCCATTCTTTTATGGCCTTTGTTGCAGCCTCTTTTCCTAGTCTTGGTACCTCTACCACCACCATGTCTTGCCTTGCATCCAAAGAAGGTGCCGTATAAGCGCAAACATTTGGGTTCTCTTTTAAGATCTCTTCTGTTAAGTACATGTATCTCCTCTTAATCATAGACTTACCACCTGAAATTAATTAATAGAGTTAGAAAGAAATGACATGAATACCGTAAATTTAAGACAACACCAAAATCGATCAATTATAAATTAAGAATAACACGTGTCATTATATAAGAAGGAATAAATTACGAGATTAATATTCTTACTAAAGTTGTATTCTAATGTTATTTGGAATATGTTATTCTACGTACCTTTTTTTGTGTGCTTACTTTTGTCTATCACTTTCCAATTCTATTATATCAGAATCTCAATAACAGAGATAAATAATAAAAATAGTTAAGATTCTGATCTACTAATATTGAAAAATGGTAGACAAAGATAGGTAGAATAATCTATCACATATTATATGTTATCATAACCAATTCAACCGATGCTAATTTATTTAGATTCTTCTCCAGGATTTCTTGTAAATATTGATTTCATAACCCAAAAGAAAAACATTAGCTAGTCCATTTCATATGAAAAATAAGAAGTAAGAAAAACTTGAGAATTAAATTAAAATCGATAGTATCTAACACACACAAAAAATGGAGAAATAAAAAGATTGCTTACAGATGCGCTGGAATTTCTCCTTGAGCTCAGTTTTGTGCTCGCTGTTAGTGATTCTGAAGTAAAAATCGGGATAAGTGCTCTGTTCAACACAGTTTGGTGGATTTGCAGTGCCAATGGCAAGGATGGTAGCTGGACCTTCTGCCCTTTGAGCCTTGCGGATCTCAGCTACGCTCACCATATTTTCTTTAGTAAATATATGAACTGGATTATTAGTACTTTAGCTAGTAGATGAGGACTTGCAAACTTGTTATGTAAAGAGAGGGTTTTATATGCATGTAAGGGTGGCTGGGGGAGTGGATTGGAGGGTAGCTAAAAACATCACGTGCTTGAATAATATGCCTTGAAACATTTCAAATGTATGCCAACCTAAGAGTTTGGTGGCTAGTTGTAAGGATAAAACCTAACTGATACAAGAAGGAAGGAAGAAAATGTAACTGATATTATTCATTGATGAACTTTTCGTACCTACTCACTTTTATATATACACAGTCAAACTCCTACAGATGGACGACATGTGTCCACTTATTATAATCACCCAACCGAGAACATGTTTGATACATGAAATACAGTGTTGTATTTTTATTAGGCGGATAAAGATACCATGCAGGCTTTTAATTTGTCGTTCCCTTCGTGAGGCTTCTTTATGTGTAACAACCAGTGTTATTAGAATTATTTCAGAAGTTACAGCAAGTGGGGATCTAACCCTTGTCACAAAGATATAGGGTTTGTTTGATTGTGTTTTGGTTTTTTTGTTCTTAAAACTGTTTTGTAGAATAGTTATAGAAACAGTTGTTTTTTGTTTTTTTTTTTGTTTTGAAAATTAAAAACCAAAACAGAAAACAAAAACAATTCAGACGTATTCTCTAAATTTGATTCTAAAAACAAAAAAAACAGTTATAATTTTTAAAATATTTTTTTCAAAACAAGCTTTACCAAACGAGTTTTTTTGTTTTTTTGTTCTGAAAACTAAAAAACTATTTTTAAAAACACTAATCAAACAGAGCCATAGACTATAGTACTTATTGCATTTGACACCGGCACCGACATGGAATATGATATGACAAGATATTGTGATATATTAATTTTAAAAAATATAAAATTTCGACACGTTAGGACATATTTTTATATTAAATAATATTTTTTAATTTATGTAATGTAAATTATATTTAATATTCAATAATTTAACAAAAAATAAAGCTAAACTTATAATACCTATCAACTTTGCAAAAAAAAACATAAGATATCATAAATATTTATATTAAACTCAATAAAATGGTAATTGTAATCCAACATATGTAATAGTTGGAACTAAAACTGCAACACAACGCAACCTGAACCTTTTTTGAGTATCTGCAATGCGTGTTGTCGGACACGACACGCTAGATTTTTGAAGTGTCAGTGCATCATAGTTTATCACTAGGTTATATTGGTTTGTTGGTTAAATTACACCATTTAAAATATTTATTAATAATTGAGTATAAAATATATAAATATATATATTTATCCAGGTTATGCATATAGTTCAATCAGTGAGCTACCAATTAAAGGGTTTTATAAGAGTTATGTTGTAGGAAAAGTGATTGTGTTATGTTATAGAGATTCGTTTTGCGTGCCGAAGATTTTTTTTTTGTTGCGGGCCCCACAAAATATTGTGTGTGTAGGAAACTTTTTGTGGTCATGTTAAATGATAGATGATAAATCCCCAATTAAATTAATGATCCAATGACCCAATACCCCAACTGAATCAATATCCTATTCGGGTTCAGGTTGAGAATAAACTAGTCTATGACCTGTGCCTTCGCACGGGACGAGTGGTAAGTAAAAAGTATAAAATAGAACTAAATAAATAATAAAATTACATGTGCGTTACGTTATATAGTGAAATAACAAACTTGTAAATTAATGTAAAATAGTTCGACAAATAAGACAAATTAATTTATATCAAGCTTTGAAAATTTTCTTTGAACATAATGTTTGTTGTAGTATTGGCAACTGTGTCATGATCGTCAAGTATGAGAAGCTTTAATCCCTTCTTACTTTTGACCCTAGAGAGTAACATATAATTGGCCACGAGTAAAAATTGATCTTGGAAGATAAATTCCTACATGAGATAAAGCAACTGCAAGCATAAAGCAAATGATATTCATAATTTTCATTTTGTAATATTTAAATCTAATTAAATAATTATGATATTTAAAAAAAGATTTAGAGACCAATTGAGATAACACCAACAACATGGACAAACTAATTCATGTTTACATAAATTCGATTCAATTTTTATCTACAAAATGTAAATTTAAAATAATAAATATTATATTAGGAAGAAAATTCATAAGAAAATTCATGTTTACATATATATATATATATATATAATATTTAGAATTTATTTAGAATTTAAATTTGTAAATTGATATATTTTAATAATTATTCTTTAAAATAAATTATATTTGAGATATTTTTATACACAAAGTCAGATAAATTTTATATACAAAGTAAATAAAACAAACAAATTGATAAATTATTGAAACGAGAATTCATAATAATAAAGGTTAAGTAAATTAATGACAAGAAGCATACGATCACAACATCCAATAGCAACAAAAGTGAAAAAGTAAATCGAATTGAAATCGAAAGGAAACAAAAGAAGATAAGTGGTCGATAATCCTAACATAAGCAATTATGATCAATCTTTTTTAATCTTCATGGCCTTAGTTGGTCTCAAATATATAACCAAATAGGGATAGGATCAACTTACACCAGTGTAAAAATAATAAATCTTACACTAAAGCTTAACTGTTGATTTCCGTGCATCTAACGGTTGAGATTTATTGGGAATTAAAATTAATTAATGAGTGAGACCTAATAAATATTAACCGTTAGATGAAGAAAATCAATGGTTAAGATTTGGTGTAAGACTTCTTATTCTTACACCGGTGTAAGATGATCCTGCCTCAACCAAATATGCATCTCCAACTTCTTTTCGCTTCTCTGTCTCTGTAAGTTTGCTGGTAAAAGTTGCTTCCAAATAATCAATGTCTTCATTTAGGTCGTTGAATTCATGTATATGTATTGAAGATCACATTGCAATCAGAAATAATAAGGAAAACAAGATAAAGATTATAAATAAGGTTAAGCATGTACCAAAGTCTTTTGTACAGTAGACAATTTTTCATCTACTTCACTGAGAGTGTTTTCGAGGACAATATATTGTTCATCATGCACAGACCCCAACATTTAACATGTTCACAATTACCTGTTGTGAACATAGCAACAATAACATTTCAATTAGATAATTATTTCATTAATTTTAATTCAACAATAATTAGATAAAAAATATATAACCATTGCAATCAATGCAGACAATATTACCCATAAATTTTTTCATTCGAGCAAGCTGATTGATAATGACTGTCGGGTTGGTTGAATTTTCATTATGAATTTTTATAACCTCTTATGCATAACTCTTCCATAGACAACATTCAAGTCTCATACCCCTTAAGATACAAAGAACAGAAATAGTTCAACATATAAGTTTATAAATACATCAACGTTGATTTTATCCCATCCTTATAAATATAAAAAACACTTGAGATTGTCCAGCTCTATGACTATCATCTTTGTCATCTTTCCAGATACCATTTTTTCCTTGGAATTGCTAATTCCACATAGAAATCCAACAACATCTGCAAACATCAATTTTCATTAGTTTATACATGAATAATTATGCGTTGAAGAAATAGAAGAGGACGTTACCAACTAAACATATAGTGTCATTAGGATACTTTTCATCATCCTCGAATTTCATGAATGAAAAATCATTGCTAGGAAGGCTGGCATCGACAGTCGACGTCACAACAGATTTTAGATTAAAAGTAAGTGTACACATGTTGAGTTGGCTTAAATTTTTCAGAATTAAGGCCAACACCAAAAATTCGTATGACATACATTCCACCTTCCGCTAGTTGATCTCTTATCATCAGGGAACCCCATACAGTCCCATGAATCTTACCACCTTGTTATTAAAAAAAAGGAGGACACATAAGTAATGTTTAATAGTTGTAGGAATTAAAAAAAACTAATCTTTATGACAGAAGCGCGTAACGAAACTCACATGTTTGTCTATTAAAATCATCTCAACATATTCTCTCATCTCGGGCGGATAAAAGTTGGGCTGCCTATAGAGTCTGATAACCTTTACTTTGATCTTCCATTACTCTTTAGATGGTGTCAGATTACGGATGAGATCAAATCTCGTAGCCATTTCAAAAGATATCGAAACACAAAGCTTGGCTGGCAAACAGATGGATGTATCATATTTAATGAGTCAGCTGAGTCAGCAAGTTGGGCTTATGATATTGGCTTGACTCATTAGATAGAGGTTTATGTTTTACATTTAATTTTTCATTTAGTTGTAGTTTTTCATTTAAACTATAGGGTTCACTTTCTGCAGTTATTGCAGATAAGTTACCTGCAGTAAGCCCAATACGACGTCATTTTGGGGCAGAAATCATGGTATTTTTGTAATTTTAATTTATTTCAAGGTTATTATAGTCTTTATAATTATTATTTTTTAATATTTCAATCCCAAAATGATGTCGTTTTGGAAGTAAATGCAGATAACTTATATGCATTAACTGCAGAAATATTTTTCTGTTAAACTATTAATAAACTCATAATTACAAATTACAAATAAATTTGAATTGGCGGCAACCTGTAACTAACTTATAAGATTGCAACTCCTGACAAACCGTGTAACACCCCGTGTGTACCCGGTTTGTTAACATGTCATCGTATTAAGCCACACTTAATTAAAATGCGGAATAACTTTTTCTTTCCAATTATGATGTCATTAATCTTACCAAGTTGATTACGGAATCCTTTTTCATAAAACATTTCCTGTATGTAAATTGCAAATAAACAGCTATCTACACTGAATAACCTCATAGAATAAATATGTGAGTATCTAAGTCACAGATCTACAACACGTAGTCCGGACATAATCCTGATACATTAATACAACTCGAATCCAAATAAGACATAGTCAATCAATGTGGCATGGACAACCCCCATGCTCACCAAATAAGGCAACAAAGCCCAACAGAGTCTCAAATCAAATAACAGGATAATAAGAATAAAGCAGCATCCAATCAAAGCAGTATAATCATCATGCATCAGTCAACTAAGCTCCGGCCTCCTGCAGCCCGAGGTCTTAACCCCCGAGTTACCTGAACCTGAAATATGTGCCCCAAACGTGGGGTGAGATCTCTAAACAGAAATCTTAGTAAGGCAAGGGGTCCTCAAGGATTTCTCCACCCCAAGCTCACTTACATGTGCAATATAAGTTCTAAAAGCAATATAAAATATCAGTTCCAAAATCAGTGCAATATTGCAACAGATAATCATGTCAGGTGTGTCAAGATATTCTACTGGCCAGAGAAATGCAGGATTTACATACGTCTATTACCTACATCAGTGCAAGACGCCACTTGCACCCACCCACAGAATCACCGTATTGTATGACGCCACATACTCAGGCTTACCGTCTAGATGGAACAACACATACATATTATAAGGCCCTTCACTTAACCGCTCAAAAGCATTTCAATCATCAAAACATGAAAACACATCTTGCATAAAACCATTCCCCCATGGGACATGGTGGAACCAACAATGGCTAAACCGAGGACACGAAAGCTTACCTCGCAAGCTAACTATCCAAACAAGAGTCCAACCAGCTCAAAGTCCACAAATAGCAGAATCACAATCTATTTTAGACCAGTAATCATATCAACAATCGTAATCTACAAGCATATGACATAAAGACAGCGTTTTCCTTTTACGTTTCATGTCTTTAGGCTTCTCACAAAGCCACAAGCCCTTAATCCCTTTGATTCTGACTTAGATTAATATTATAAAAGTCCACATTAGCCAATCATGGGTCCACAAACCCAAAAAATCGCTCTGTATGAACATAACAGTTACTGTCTCGAAATACCCAGAATATTCGGATATATGTTGGGGCCATATTCGGATATCCATATTCGGATATCACCAAGCTCATATCCTGATATCATATCCGGATATTTCACGATAGAATGCAGTTCTGAATTTCGCGAGATATCATTCCCAAAGGTTGTTATTTTAACAATTCCAAAGGCTTAAACATGCATTTCTAGGTGTGTTTAACCTTACCCAACCTCAAGTTCTTATCTTTTAATCATTACATGCATCAAGGTTCATTCTTTCTATAGAAACCAAATGCAAGGATGATAGTGCTTACCACAAAGGTTTGGAACAGAACAATGGTGCCCTTGGAAATCACCAATCAGCTGCAAAGGTTCTGTCTCCCAAGGTACACGAAAATGGTGATCAAAGGTTGGTTCTTTTCACCAAAGATCACTCCTTGGAGCTCAAAATGCTAGAACAAAAGCTCCCCTAACCCAACTCTCAAACTCAGCACCTCAACACACCAACCAGAGGCTATAACTCAATAACAAAGCAACACACACCCTCACAAGACCAACTCACCCAAGGCAATGGTGTTTTGGTAGAGGAACAATGAGTAAAAATGGCACCTTTGGCTCATAAGAGGGAGGGAAGGTGAAGGTGCAAGAGGAGGCACTCAGCTACTGGAGCACAAGGAGAAAGGCACGTAGGAGGCACAAAAATGACCTAGGATCATGTGCCAAGGCCTTATATAGGCCACTTAAGTATTAAACTCATTGTATTAGCACTAATAGCTACGCTTAGCATTTTAATCCCAAACTTAGGAATCAGAACTATCCATATACTAGTCCTATATATTATTTTGACCTGTATCAATTCTGACACCAGTTCTCATTATTTTGACCTGAAACTTGTTATACTAGTCCTATATATTATTCTAGTGACATATACATACTTTTCATAATTTTCCGGGATACTTCATCAGTACTCATTTATACCGTGGAGCAGAACCGGTATCTGTATTTTTCAGCAGAAAAGCGACTTTCAACATTATTAATCTCTTACCATAATTATTCAAGCCTTCTCATAATTATTAGTGTCAGTTATGGAATTATTTCCTAAATTACATTTAATTAATTTAAATTCCTAATTTAACGGTGCGGGTTCTTACATTCACCCCACCTTTTTAAGGATTTTGTTCTCAAAATCAGAAACATACATGTCCCGAAACTTGGGGTACTGCCGGAGAAGCTTGTCCTATCGCTCCCAAGTACACTCCTCAGGAGTTCTTCCTATCCACTGCACTTCGACCATCGGAATGATCTTGCTCCTAAGCTTCTTCTCGCCACGATAGAGAGTCTTAAGTGGTCCAACGAGAGTTTTCAAGTTCTCCCGAACTTCCACATCATCCGGTTACACAACGTGCGAAGGATCCGCTACATACTTGTGAAGCTGAGACACGTGAAATACGTCGTGGATGTTTGCCAAGTTCGGAGGCAAGGAAAACCGGTAGGCAACAGGTCCTACTCTACCAAAGATCTGGTATGGCCCAATGAATCGCGGGCTAAGCTTCCTCACTCTGAGGGCCCGATCAACACTGGTGACAGGTGATAGTCTCACAAACACGTGCTCACCCTCACTGAACTCCAGTGGACGATGCTTAACATCATAGTAGCTGCTGCGCCTGCTTCAGCTTCTCTCTGATTAACTGAATCTGCTGGGTAGTATCTTGAACAAAGTCCAAGCCAAACAACTCTTTATCTCTAACCTCAGACCAACAGGTAGGAGTACGACACCTCATACCATACAGTGCCTCATAGGGTGCCATGCCCAGGCTAGCATGAAAACTATTGTTGTACGAAAATTCCACCAATGGCAGGTACCTATCCCATGCTGAACCCTGCTCCAATGTGCAAGCCCTCAACATGTCCTCCAAGGTCTGCATGGTCCGCTCAGTCTGTCTGTCTGTCAGTCTGAGGGTGATAGGCTGTAGTCAATCTCAACTGAGTACCAAAAGCTCCCTGTTGCGCCTCCCAGAACCGAGATGTGAACTTCGGGTCCCTATCACTGATGATACTTTCGGGAACCCCGTGAAGCCTCACAATCTCGCGAACATACAGTCTGGCCAACTTCTCAGTAGTGAAGCTCACCTTCACCGGAAGAAAGTGGGCAGACTTGGTCAATCTGTCTACAATGACCCCGATAGAGTCACAACCAGCCTGAGTCTTCGGCAATCCCACCATGAAGTCCATGGAAATGCTTTCCCATTTCCACTCCAGAATCTCAAGAGGTTGAAGCTTACCAGACGGCTTCTGGTGTTCTATCTTCACCTTCTGGAAAATCAAGCACTTGGACACATAGACCGCTATGTCTTTCTTCATGCCCGGCCACCAGAAATTTCTCTTCAAGTCCTGGTACATCTTTGTAGCACCAGGATGGACAGTGAATTGGCCCTTGTAGGCCTCTGCCATCATCTCTTCGATCAAAGGACCTCGAGGAATCACAATCCTCTTCTGGAACATCAACAAACTATCTTCGTTCCAAGACACATCGTCCTGATTCTTCACATAGTCAAGGCACTCTCTCTGCACTTGCGCCTCTTTGATCTTCTCCATGAGCTCATTTATTACCTCTGTTGTTTCCATCTCGAGAAGTGCACCCCCAAACAAAGAGGTCACTGTCAGATCTCAGAACTTCTCAATGACATCAAAGTCACCCATCATCAAACTGGATAGACTCAGATTTCTGACTCAAAGCATCAGCTACCACATTGGCCTTACTAGGATGGTACTTCAACTCAAAGTCGTAGTCCTTCAGAAATTCCATCCATCTTCTTTTTCTCATGTTCAACTCCTTCTGGTCAAACAGATACTTCAAACTCTTGTGGTCACTAAACACGGCAAACTTCATGCCATACAGATAATGCCTCAAAATCTTGAAAGCAAAAACAAACTCAGCTAACTCCAAATCATGAGTCGGGTAATTCTCCTCATGAGGCTTCAACTACCTTGAAGCATAAGCAACAACTTTTCTAGACTGCATCAACACACAGCCCAGCCCCTTCCCAGAGGCATCACAATACAGCTTAAACTGCTCCGCAGGATCAGGAAGGATCAACACTAGTGCAGTTGTCAATCTCTCCTTCAACTCTTGAAAGCATTCGTCACACTCGTGAGTCCACACAAACAGAGTCTCCTTTTGGGTAAGGCGAGTCAGTGGTAGAACCATCATGGAGAATCCCTTGATGAACCTCCGGTAGTAGCCTGCCAAACCCAAGAAGCTCCTCACTTCAGTAACCGTCTTGGGCCTCTCCTAATCTAGCACGACCTCAATCTTGTTCGGGTCAACTGCAACTCCCTCTGCAGAAATCATATGCCAAGGAACTTCACAGACTTGAGCCAAAACTCACATTTTGAAGGCTTAGCATACAACTTTTTCTCCTTCAGCACTTGCAACACAATCCTCAAGTGCTCCACATGCTCCTCCTATGTCTTGGAGTAAATCAAGATATCGTCAATGAAGACGATCACAAAATGATCCAGGTACACCTGGAAAATCCTGTTCATGTAATCCATGAACACTGCGGGTGCATTGGTGAGTCCAAACGGGATCACCAAATACTCATAGTGACCGTATCTCGAACGAAACGCGATCTTAGGGACATCCTCCGGCTTTACCCGAATCTGATGGTATCCTGACCGGAGATCAATCTTTGAGTACACACAAGCTCCCTTAAGTTGATCACACAGATCATTAATACGAGAAAGAGGATACTTGTTCTTGATTGTCACCTTGTTCAGTTGCCTGTAATCGGTGCACAATCGCATAGTCCCATCTTTCTTTTTCACAAAAGTGACCGGTGCTCCCCATGGAGACACGCTCGGTCGAATGAAATCTTTCCCCGAAAGATCCTCAATATGCTTCTTCAGCTCAGCCAACTGTAGTGGTGACATCCGATATGCAGCTAGTGAAATAGGCCCCACACCAGGCAACAAATCTATGGAGAACTTTATCTTCCGTTGTGGCGAAAACTCAGGAATCTCCCCAGGAAACACCTCGAGGAATTCCTTCACCACAGGAATTCCAGCGATATCCTCCTGTGTCCCACTCACCAAACCTCCCAACATGACATAGCCAAATGACCCTGCTCTCAAGGCTCTCCTAGGGTGATAGCCTGTAGCACTGAAATATAAAGCGAGGAACTGGCTATGGAATCACGCTGAGACATCACCACTCGCTTGGCACAACAATCAATCATAACACAGTTCTTGGACAACCAATCTATGCCAAGGATGATCTCCAAGTTAGCCATCGGCAACCCAATTAGATCTACTGAAAAATCACGACCATCCTACTGAAACACGACATCTCGATGCACAGTGGAGGTATCACATTTTTCTCCGGTGGTCGTGGTCACCCGCAACGGTGGAGAAAGCACATCACTGGGCAACTCTAGCCCCACAACAGTCGGGGTTGCAATAAAACATTGTGTAGCCCCGGAATCAAACAAAACATCAACAGTAGAACCACCAATAGACACAGTACCTCTCACAAGGTTCAGATCTCTACCCGACTGCTGGCGATCTAGCGTATACACACGACCAGTGGCAGGTGGCACAACAGGTGCCGCAGAAGATGCCATAGGAACCATTTGTAACGGGACTGCCTGAACCGCAGCAGCTCTCGCAGTCGACGACGAACAGTGTCTGGAGTAGTGGCCTCCTTGCCATAGTGAAAACAGATCAGCTGGCCAATAGCACAACATCCTACATGCTCCTTTCCGCACCCCGCACATCTAAGAGTGGAAAGAGGTCTAGCAAAACCTCCCTGCTGTGAAGAAGTCCTCTTGAACTGACTAGGCGCCTGCCTAGCAGCCAACTGCTTTCCCTTTCCCTTACCAGCAAACTTCTTGTCCTTCCGGCAAGTGGAACTACCAGTTCCTTTAACTTCAGGAATCTTGGCCCTCTTGGCCTTACTCACAATGCAGACATCCTCGATGTCCCTACACTGCTGCACCAGGGTCCCAAAGTGTAAGAACCCGCACCGTTAATTAAGGAATTTAATTAATTAATTATGCAAAAATAAGAAATGATTCCATAATTGACCCTAATAATTATTTATGAGGCTTAATAATCTTAATAAGTGGGTTAGAATGCTGAAAGTCGCTTTTCAGAAGAAATGTGCAGATACCGGTTCTGCTAGTCGGTATAAATGCGTACCGAAAAAGTATCCCGGAAAATTAAAGTAAGTGCATGATAATTACTAGAATAATATGTGGGACTTGTAAAACGAGTTTCAAGTCCAAATAATGAGAACTGGTGCTAGAAACCGGTACTGGCTTTGAAAAGCGCGTACCGGAAAGGTGCTCAAAAAAATATAAGAAAAATATGATAAATCTTAGAAAATTATGTAGTTTCATAATCCAAAGTTTGGGATTAAAATGCTAAGCGTAGCAATTAAAGTTAATACTGTGCGTTTATGTGTTAAATCACTATAAATAGGCACACTTGGCACTAAACCCTAGGTGCCACTATTTTCTCTACGTGAGTGTGCTAAGCTTGAAGTCAGCCACCTCTTTGTCACCCTTTCTCCTCCATTTGTGAGCCAAGTTGCCACCTTTGCTCCATTTCTTCTTCTCTTTGGTTGAGTAAACACTTGGGTGAGTGTGAACAACCCTTGTGAGTGAGAAAGAGACTTCATTTCTGAGTTTGGCTTCTGTCTTGAGAGGGTAAGCTTGTTGTTTTCACGTTTTGGAAAGGAGGGAGCTTTCTTTAGGTGTTTTGAAGCTTCAAGGAGCTTCCTTGTTGTGTAAAAGAACCACCTTTGTGCACTATTTTCGTGTACAGTGAGAGACAGAACCTTGGAGCTGTTGTGTGAGCTCCAAGAGCATCCTTTTTCTGAGTTTGAGCTTTGGTAACCTTCATCACCTTTGATCTTGAGTCTTTAAGCTTAAAAATGGAACCTTGATGCTTGTAAAGGTTAAAAGATGATAACTTAATGTTGGGGTTGGTCAAACACACCTAGAAATGCATGTTTAGGTGTTTAAAATCGGTAAAAACCCAACCTTGGAAGGATATCTTCACGAAATGCAGTTTCTGCATTCTATCGTGAAATATCCGGATATGTGCCCGAGAAATATCCGGATATGTGATATCCGGATATGGGTTTTAAGTATCCGGATATTAGATATCCGGATATGGGATTCTCGATATCCGGATATTGCATATCCGGATATGTCCAGTGAGATATCCGGATATTGAATATTCGGATATGGTCCCGAAGGATATCCGGACATTCTGGGATTTCGTAGAACAGTAGCTGTGCTGTGTGTACAGTAGGCTATTGGGGGTTTGTGGACCCTAGATTGATGAAGTTGAACTTCTGTATTTAATGGTCTAAGCCAGAATCATGTGATTAAGGGCTTGTGGCTTTGTTAGAAGCTTTAAGACATAAAACATAATGAAAAGGCGTTGTCTTTAATTTGTATGCATGTGGTACATGTTATTGATTTATATTTGGTCCATATCAGATTGTGATCTGCTGTGATTGGACTTTGAGCTTGTGGCATTGGATAGCTAGCTTAGAGGTAAGCTTTCGTGTCCTCGGTTTAGCCATGTTGTGGTTCCACCATGTCCCATGGGGATATGGTATATGCATGCTGTGTTACATGCTTTTGATGTTTTGGAAATGCTGTTGAGCTATTATATGTTAGTGCCTTGTTGATATGCATGGAGGTGTTCCACCTATACGGTAAGCCTGAGTATGTAGAACATACAAGAGGGTGAGGTGCAAGCGGTGTTCCTTGTACTACATGTAGGGAATAGACGTATTCCTACATTTCTCTGGCCAGTAGATAGTGATTACACACATGCCATAGATATCTGTTGCACTACATAGTTTTGGAACTAATAATGATATAAATGTTTTTTGAACTTATATTGCACATGTAAGTGAGCTTGGGGTGGAAGATCCTTGAGGACCCCTTGTCTTACTGAGATTTCTAGTTTAGAGATCTCACCCCACGTTTGGGGAATGCTTATTTCAGGGTCAGGTAATGTTGAGACCTCAGGCGGCAGGAGGCCGGAGCTGAGTTAGATTGCTGTTTACTATGTGTATTTGGTGAGCATGGGGATTGTCCATGACACATAGTATTGTTATGTCTCGTTTATGTCTTGAGTCTTTCGGAGTTGTAATAATGTATCAGGATATTGTCCGGATTACGAGATGTAATGTCGTGATTTAGATACACACTTTATTTATATATTGAGGTATTTCAGTATATGTCTTATTGCAATTTACATACATGCGATATTTTATGAAATTGATTAAGTAATCAAGTTGGTAAATGATAATGACGTCATAATTGAAAAGAAAAAGAATATTCCGCATTTTTAATTAAGCACCGCTTAATACGATGTAATGTTAATATTCCGAGTATACACGGGGTGTTACATAAAGTCTCTCGATGCAGCTCCAGCAATGCGATCAGCTATCTCCTCATTAAGTCCCCTACAGAACTTAGCATCCAAGAATGTCGGAGTAGGCATAGCGATCCTGAAATATGCAAACTTGACCAGTTCATTGAACTTAGCCAAGTACTCGTTAACAGACAACGAGCCTTGCACCAATCTGTCAAACTCCCCCTGCTTCCGCTCCTGAGCATCATAAGAAAAGTATCTACCCAAAAAGCAGTCCTCGAAGAATGGCCATGTCATGACATGACCCTGCATATCATAAGCTTGAGCGGTGTTCGTCCACCACTCATGTGCATCACCCTCCAACATGTATGCCGTAAACATCAGCTTTTGCGGATCTGTGCACTGCATGACTCAGAAGATCTTATCCAACGCCTGAAGCCATCTCGCAGCTGCAATAGGATCATACGATCCATCAAACGAAGGTGGCTTATGCTTGCGAAAAGCATTAAGTCGGCGATCTATCACATCACAGTCCTCCGTAGGCTCCTGGTAGGGTTCCATCACCCCAGTACGCTGACTGACACCCTCCACATGACTCAGGCTATCATTTTGAAGATTGGGTGGAGGCGGTGGTGATGGTGGCGGTGGAGGTGGTGGTGGAGGAAATTGACCCTCATTGCGGCCAGCCCTCATCTCCTCCAACATGACCCTCATCATGGTCATGTTCGCCAGCCTGTTCGCCTCAAGAACATCTTTCGTGGCCATCCGGTTCGCCTCTCGAACGGCGTCCATCATCACCTGGTTGGCCAATCTAGCGGCCTCCTGATCGGCTAGTCTAGCCGCCTGCATCTCAGCTAATGCAGTCAGGATCGGGTCGGGTTGACCCTCCGTCGTCTCACGGTTTCTCCGCGGTAATACCATGACTTTGCACAAGTTACACAAAGGATGAGTTGATCAGGCCCACGCAATGTGGTCATACATGCATCATCATAGTACAACCCAATAGAGAAAACACACAAGACAACAAAACATCCTAAGTTATTGTAATACATACATGCTTTTTCCTAGAAAGTGCTCTAATACCATAAAATGTAACACCCTGTGTATACCCAGTTTGTTAACATATCATCGTATTAAGCCACGCTTAATTAAAATGCGGAGTAACTTTTCCTTTCCAATTATGACGTTATTAATATTACCAAGTTGATTACTTAATCCTTTTTCATAAAATATTGCTTGTATGTAAATTGCAAATAAACAGCTATCTACACTGAATAACCTCATAGAATAAATATATGAGTATCTAAGTCACGGATCTACAACACGTAGTCCGGACATATTCCTGATACATTAATACAACTCGAATCCAAATAAGATATAGTCAATCAATGTGGCATGGACAACCCCATGCTCACCAAATAAGGCAACAAAGCCCAACAGAGTCTCAAATCAAATAACAGGATAATAAGAATAAAGCAGCATTCAATCAAAGCAGTATAATCATCATGCATCAGTCAACAAAGCTCCGGCCTCCTGCCGCCCGAGGTCTCAACCCCCGAGTTACCTGAACCTGAAATATGTGCCCCAAACGTGGGGTGAGATATCTAAACAGAAATATCAGTAAGGCAAGGGGTCCTCAAGGATTTCTCCACCCCAAGCTCACTTACATGTGCAATATAAGTTCTAAAAGCAATATAAAATATCAGTTCCAAAATCAGTGCAATGCAACAGATAATAATGTCAGGTGTGTCAAGATATTCTACTGGCCAGAGAAATGCAGGATTTACATACGTCTATTACCTACATCAGTGCAAGACGCCACTTGCACCCACCCACAGAATCACCGTATTGTATGACGCCATATACTCAGGCTTACCGTCTAGATGGAACAACACATGCATATTATAAGGCACTTGCACTTAACAACTCAAAAGCATTTCAATCATCAAAACATGAAAACACATCTTGCATAAAACCATTTCCCCATGGGGCATGGTGGAACCAACAATGGCTAAATCGAGGACACGAAAGCTTACCTCGCAAGCTAACTATGCAAACAAGAGTCCAACCAGCTCAAAGTCCACAAACAGCAGAATCAAAATCTGTTTTAGACCAGCAATCATATCAACAATCGTAATCTACAACCATATGACATAAAGACAACGTTTCCTTTTACGTTTCATGTCTTTAGGCTTCTCACAAAGCCATAAGCCCTTAATCCCTTTGATTCTGACTTAGATTAATATTACAGAAGTCCACATTAGTCAATCATGCGTCAACAAACCCAAAATATCACTATGTATGAACAATACAGTTACTGTCTCGAAATACCCAGAATATCCGGATATATGTCGGGATATCATATCCGGATATCCATATGCGGATATCACCAAGCCCATATCCGGATATTTCGCGACAGAATGCAGTTCTGCATTTCACGAGATATCATTCCCAAAGGTTGTTCCTTTAACGATTCCAGAGGTTTAAACATGCATTTCTAGGTGTGTTTAACCTTACCCAACCTCAAGTTCTTATCTTTTAATCATTACATACATCAAGGTTCATTCTTTCTATAGAAACCAAAGGCAAGGATGATGGTGCTTACCACCAATGTTTGGAACAGAACAATGGTGTCCTTAGAGCTCACCAATCAACTGCAAAGGTTCTGTCTCCCAAGGTACACGAAAATGGTGATCAAAGGTTGGTTCTTTGCACCAAAGATCATTCCTTGGAGCTCAAAATGCTAGAACAGAAGCTCCCCCAACCCAACTCTCAAACTCAGCACCTCAACACACCAACCAGAGGCTACAACTCAGTAACAAAGCAACACACACCCTCACAAGACCAACTCACCCAAGGCAATGGTGTTTTGGTAGAGGAACAAAGAGTAAAAATGGCACCTTTGGCTCATAAGAGGGAGGGAAGGTGAAGGTGGCAAGAGGAGGAACTCAGCTACTGGAGCACAAGGAGAAAGGCACGTAGGAGGCACAAAAATGACCTAGGATCATGTGCCAAGGCGTTATATAGGTTACTTAAGTATTAAACACACTGTATTAGCACTAATAGCTATGTTTAGAATTTTAATCCCAAACTTAGGAATCAGAACCTAGCCATTTTTCTACAATTTGTCATATTTTTATTTTATTTTTTGGAGTACTTTTCCGGTACGCGCTTTTACGAAGCCAGTATCAGTTCTGATACCAGTTCTCATTATATTGACCTGAAACTTGTTATACTTGTCCTATATATTATTCTAGTGACATATACATACTTTTCATAATTTTCCGGGATACTTCATCGTACGCATTTATACTGTGGAGCAGAATCGGTATCTGCACTTTTCGTTAGAAAAGCGACTTTCAACATTATTAATCACTTACCATAATTATTCAAGCATTCTCATAATTATTAGGGTCAATTATGGAATTATTTCCTAAATTACATTTAATTAATTTAAATTCCTATTTAACGGTGCAGGTTCTTACAAACCGCAATCAACTCCTATTAATTAAATACAAAACACAATAAACTCCTAAACTTTAAATTGAAAATGCACAAATCACATATGCTCAAAATTATATTACATTATAAATCAAAACGTAATACTCAAAATTCAAAATTATATTGCTGAATCATTTAGTTTTCGTTTATCATGTAGTTTTTCGTTTCTCATTTAATTTTCATTTTTCATGTAATTTCCATTTTCATTTAGTGCACACTTTTTATTTAGTTCCCATTAAGGGTATATACTATTATTTTTTTATTAATTTATTATTATTAATATTATCATTATTATTAACCGGTTGAGTGTGAAAATAAAACTTGTTCATGAGGTTTAAAGCAGGCACGTGTAACTAACTCATAAGATTGCAACTCCTAACAAAACGCAATAAGCTCTTAATTATTACATTAAATACAAAACAAAATCAGCTCCTATTACATTAAGTTCATCAAAATGCACAAATCTTATATGCTCTAATAACATTTGAATTAGAAACAACCTGTAACCAATTTATAAGATTGCAACTCCTAACAAAACACAATTTGCTCCTATTATATTAAATAAAAAGTGCAATTAGCTCCTTAAGATTAAATTCAAATTGCACAAATCATATCTGCTCTAAATTATATTAAATTCTAAATCAAAACATAATACTCTAAATTCAAAATTATATTGTTGAATCATTTGTTTCTGTTTCTTATGTAGTTTTCATTTCTCAATTAATTTTCATTTTTCATGTAATTTCCGTTCTCATTTAGTTTACGTTTTTCATTTAGTTCCCATTAAAGGTTAATACTATTATTTTTTATTAATTTATTATTATTAATATTATCATTATTATTAACCGATGAAGTGTGAAAATGAAAATATTTCATGGGATTTAAAACAGACACATGGCATTTTTGTCCTCTAGTGTCTTCTCTCTTCTATTTTATTCTAAATTATATTAAATTCTAAATCAAAATGTAATACTCTAAATTCTAAATTCTAAATTCTAAATTATAATGCAGAATCATTTAGTCTCCATTTCTTATGTAGTTTTCATTTCTCAATTAATTTTCATTTTTCATGTAATTTTTATTTTTATTTGGTTTAAGTCTTTCATTTAGTTCCCATTAAGGGTATATACTATTATTTTTTTATTAATAATAATAATATTATTAACCGGTTGAGTGTGAAAACGAAACTGGTTCATGGATTTTAAAGCAGACAGGTGACAGTTTTATCCTCTAGTGACTTCTCTATTCTAGTTATAATATATAGATATAGATAGAGATACACTCATATAGATGAGTCAGCCGAGTCAGCAAATTGGGCTTATGATATAAGCTTGACTCATCAGATAAATGTTTCTATTTTTTATTTAATTTTCTATTTCCATATAATTTCCATTTGTAAAGCAAAATGTGACATTAATTTATATTTTTTATTAATTTTATTATTATTATTGTTATTAATCGGTTAAGTGTGAAAAAATATGATTTATGGAGTCTAAAACAAACACATGACATTTTTTTGTCCTCATTATCAATATTATTAACCAGTTAAGTGTGAAAATAAATCAGGTTCACGATGTCTAAAGCCGATATATGACATTTTTGTTAACTGGTGATTTCTCTCTTGTAGTTATATATAGATAGATACGCTGGAGCTCCTCCACCGGTTCCCATGAAACATCTTCGGGCACCGTATTATGTTTATATCTTCTTTCTTTCTAATTTTACCAATTCTATTTCTATTTTTACTATCTTATTTATTAATATATATTTGTATTTAAATATATTTCATAAAGTTATGATTTGATTTTTTTTTTAAAGTATGATTCTTATATCTACGTTCACAGCAAGACTCGATTACACAAGATATGATTTGATTTTATTCCTTTTAGTAAAGTTGATTCTGTTATATATCTGAATCTTATCAGTCAATACAATTTAAGATATACGATTCAAAAAATAAAATCTACAATTCAAATTTGATTGCGATTCAATAATATTTTTTATAAGATGAGAAACACGTTAATCTAACTTTCATATTAACGGTATAGACTATTATTTTTTTATTAATATTACCATTATTATTAAATGGTTGAGTGTGAAAAAATGAAACTGGTTCTTGGGGTTTAAAGCAGACACGTGGCAGTTTTGTCCTCTAGTGATTTCTCTCTTCTAGTTATAATATACAGATATAGATTTAGATGAGTCAGTTGAATCAGCAAATTGGGCTTATGATTTAAGCTTGACTCATCATATGGATGTTTCTATTTTTCATTTAATTTTCTATTTGCATATAATTTCCGTTTTTAAAGCAAACAAGTGACATTAATCTATATTATTTTTTTATTAATTTATTATTATTATTGTTATTAACCGGTTAAGTGTGAAAAGAAATTTGGTTCATAGGGTCTAAAGCAGACGCATGACATTTTTGTCCTCATTATCATTGTTATTAACTGGTTAAGTGTGAAAACAAATTAGGTTATAGGGTTTAAAGCAGACACGGGTAACTAACTCATAAGATTGCAACTCCTAACAAAACGTAATAAGCTCTTATTACATTAAATACAAAAAACAATTAGATCCTATTACACTAAATTCAAAATTCAAAATGCACAAATCCTATATGCTCTAATAATATTTGAATTAGTGACAACCCGTAACCAACTTATAAGATTGCAACTTCTAACAAAACGCAATCAGCTCCTATTACATTAAATAACAAATGCAATCAGCTCCTAAACATTAAATTCAAAATGCACAAATCATATGTGCTCGAAATTATATTAAATTCTAAATAAAAACGTAATACACTAAATTCAAAATTCAAAATTATATTATTGAATCATTTAGTTTTCGTTTCTTATGTAGTTTTCATTTCTCAGTTAATTTTTATTTTTCATGTAATTTTCGTTCTCATTTAGTTCACATTTTTCATTTAGTTCCCATTAAGGGTTAATACTATTAATTTTTATTATTAATATTATATTTATTACTAACCAGTTAAGTGTGAAAATGAAACTGGTTCAAGGGGTTTAAAGCAGACACGTGGCATTTTTTGTCCTCTAAAGGCTTATCTCTTCTATTCTGCTCTAAGTTATATTAAATTCTAAATATAAATGAAATACTCTAAATTCAAAATTCAAATTTAGAATGCAAAATCATTTAGTTTTCGTTTCTTATGTAGTTTTCATTTTTTAATTAATTTTCGTTGTAATTTTCAATTTCATTTAGTTTACGTTTTTTCATTTAGTTCCCACTAAGGACATATACTATTTTTTTATTAATATTATCATTATTATTTACCGGTTGAGTGTGAAAACGAAACTGATAAACCTTTAGTTTATCTTATTTTATAGACTAAAATTACATGAATTATCAAGTTAAATAAGTGAAATCTAGGGTTTATTGACACAAAATCATGAACTTTATGAATTATGAATTAAATAATATATATTTGCTATTTTGAAGGTATTTGAAGATAAATAGAAGCAAATATAAAGATTGGATAGATGGAGATCAAAACTAGAAGATTTGAAGATCTTATCTGAAAAAAATCAAGATTATCAAATTGTTGAAGATGAGGCTTAAGCCCCATAAAACTCCAGAAATTCCAATTAATAAGCAAATAGCCACTGCCTTAGGAAGCTTAAGCCCCCAAATTCAGGTTTAAGCTTGCTTCCAGGTAAAAGTTCCTCTTTGAAAAGGGCGCTTAAGCCCCCAAATTCAGGCTTAAGCGCCCCAAAAGACCCAACTTAGGCACACTTGAAGTATCCACATAGGGCACAAATTCTTTACCCTTAAAAACACAATTTGAGTCAAAATTACAAACTTTTTCATATTCCTAGAGAGTTCTTGGTACTTGGAGGCAGAGGGATCGCGGAGGATTCATCGGTTCATGTTCGTGAGCGGCGGAGACAGATCAAAATCAAGCTTGCACTGGAGATATTGAAGATTCACCAATCATCTATGGAGTTTGGGGAAGCTTTTATATTTTCTTTCATTCTTGACCTTGCTATGTCCGGCTAATTCTTTAAGTAGTTAGGGTTAGATGGAATTCAATTTCTTTATTATGTTTTGAACAATTCGTTATGTTAATTTTCCTTTCTATCATGAATGAAATTATTTGTTCTTAATGCTGTATATGAGCTTGAATATTATATATTGATCTTAGGTAAATGCATGACAATACAAATGTTGGTGCATGATCTGTATATGATAATTTCATCGTAAGCTTTATGATTCTAGGGATAGACATAGGGTTTGTGTAATCTTGAGATTCTTGAATTTAATGCTTTCTTTCTTGGGGAATAATCGGGGAACTAGGGTTCTTGCAAGATTGTAAAGATTTAGGGTAACAAAGGATTGAGCCCTAATTACATTAGAAAGAATCAATTAGATTGATATTAAGGACGATTAATTTAAAGAAGGAATTCAGACATAACCGAGAGATTGAAGGAAATCGAAAACCTAGCTACATTTAATTTCTATTAGTTAATTCAAATCTTAAATTTCTTGTCTTTAATTCTTGCGATTAATTAGTTTTAATATTTTAAATTTCAATTCAAATCCTGTTCCAAATATAATTTCGATTGTCCAACTTAAGTTGCAATAGTGAATTAGTGATTGAGTATAATCCTCGTGGGAACGATTCTTTACTTAAACATTATATTACTTGTACGACCGGTGCACTTGCCGTGAGCCTAACAAGTTTTTGGCGCCGTTGTCGGGGATTATTATTTCAACATTAATAGTAGCTATTAATTCTTTAGATTGGCCCTTATTTTCTGTTATTTAATTTTTGTTATTTAATTTCAGTTTTTATTTTGTTAATCTATTTTTTGTTTATGCGAGGTACCGTTGACACCGATTCCTTGTAATTCGACCCGGAGATAGAGAAAACAACAAAGAGAAACAGAAAGATCGCTAAAGAAAGAAGGCAGAAAGATAAAGAAGCTTCAAGCTCGTCAGTACCAAGAGAAGAAGACATGGCAGATAACAATCAACTCCCAAGGACGTTGGAAGATTACATGACTCCTGCCCGAGTTCCATAGACGGCAAGCATAGTTAGACCCAACGTGGATGCTAACAACTTTGAACTTAAACCGGCATTGCTGCAATTGATTCAAAAAGATCAGTTCGCCGGAGGAAGCACAGAAGACCCATATATTCATCTTGAGAACTTTATGCTCTACTGTGATACCTTGAAGATGAATGAAGTGTCTTGTGATGCTATTTTGCTTAGATTGGTCCCTTGTTCACTTAAAGAAGATGCAAGAGAATGGTTGCAATCACTACCTCAAGGAAACATCACCAACTGGGATGACTTGGCAACAAAATTCTTGGCTCGATATTTCTCGACTTCAAAGATGGCAAAGCTCAAGGCAGATATCACTTCTTTTGAGAAAAAAGAAAGTTAATCTTTTTTTTTTTTTTGATAACAGAAAGTTAATCTTTATATGAAGCATGGGAAAGATTCAAAGGACTACTTAGAAAATGCCCACAACATGGTTTTGAAGCCTGGGAGAAAGGGAGAATTTTCTTCCAAGGCGTGACTCTTAACACAAGAACTTTGGTAAATGTTGCATCAAGAGGTTCTTTGGAAACAAAAACTCAGATGAAGCTTTGGAATTATTAGAATCTCTACCCTCTCAGGAGTTTGATAATGCGCCAGTATCACAGAGGAGAGCGGGGATTATGAAGCTAGAAGGCTATGATGCATTGTTGGCACAAAATGAACAGATTTTACAAATTAACAAGAAATAGCAGCAACAGCTTGATGCTCTCACAAAGTAGTTCACAAAATTTCAAGTCTCTTATGTCAAGACTCCTCCAGTTAGTTGTGGAATTTGTGCAAGTGCTCATGCTACAGAAGAATGTGATTTAACGATAGCACCTGAAACTACTGAAGTCAACGGACTCTGGTATGATCAAAAGAACCAGAGTAATCCTGAGAGGAACCAGTATGGGAATGATTACAATCAAGGGTGGAAGAATCAAAATCAGCATCCAAGATTTAATTACAAGTCCAATCATCAGCTCAACCCTCCCTTTCCACTACAACCACATCCCTCACTACAAAGTAACTCTTCTGAGTGGGAGAAAGCTTTTGCGCAGCTATCCAAGACCACTTCTGATTACATACAAGGTGCAAATACTTTCAGAGAGGACACATATGCTTTCATGCCAGAAACTAGATCAGCATTCTGGAATCAAGAAGCTTCCATAAGAAATCTGAAAACTCAGATTAGCCAGTTATCCAGGCAAATCTCTGAAAGAGTTCAAGGCACTTTTCCAAGTAACACTAATCCAAATCAAAGTAAAGAGCATTGCAATGCAATTACTACTATGAGTGGGAAAGTCATTCAGCCTATATAGAAGTATTCTGAAGAAAAGAAGAGTGATAAGGAACCTATTGTTGAAGAAGATAAGTGTAAGAACCCACACCGTTAATTAAAGAAGTTAATTAATAAATTATGTGAAATTAGGAAATAATTCCATAATTGAACCTAATAATTATTATGAGACTTAGATAATTATAGTAAGTGAGTAATAATGCTGAAAGTCACTTTTCGGACGAAAAGTGCAGATATCGGTTCTGCTACTCGGTATAAATGCGTACCGATGAAGTATCCCGAAAAATTATAAAAAGTGTGTATATGTCACTAGAATAATATATAGGACTGTGACTTCAAGTTTCAAGTTAAAATAATGAGAACTGGTGCCAGAACTGATACTGGCAATGGAAAAGCGCGTATCGAAAAGGTGCTGTGAAAAACAAAATAAAAATATGATAAATCTTGTAAAATTGAGTAGGTTCAGAATCCTAAGTTTGGGATTAAAATGCTAAGCGTAGCAATTAACGATAATACTGTGTGTTTAATTTCTAAGTGACTATATATACAACTTTTGGCACTCAACCCTAGGCCATAATCTGAGTTCTGCGTGGGTTTTGGAGCTGTGATCAGCCTCCTCTCTGTTCATGCTCTCCTTCCTTTAAAAAACCACCAAGTTGTCATTTTTTTACTAGATTTCTTCCTCTTCTACATTGTAAACACTTGAGGGAGTGCTTTGTGAGGATGAGGTCCAGCTCTTGCTGAGTAGAGGGTGCTGTTAGAGAGTGTTTTGTGGGCTGACTTATTTGGTTTGGGTTGTGGGAGCCTTGGTGTTGGCATTTTGAGCTTCAAGAAGCTTTCTTTGTGAAGAAAGGACCTTACTTTTTTGTCATTTTTGTTCTTTGCAAAGTCAGAACCTTTGGGAGCTGCTAGAGAGCTTCAAGAGAACCTTCTTGCTCTGTTTTGAGCTTGTGGTATGATCATCACCCTTGTGCTTGAGTTTCTTTGTTAAAAATGGAACCTTGATGCATGTAATGAACTAAAGTTGATAACTTAAGGTTGGGTAATGCTAAACACACCGTAAATCGCATGTTTGAGCTTCTGTATGCATGAAATGAACCACCTTGGGAAAGATATCTCGTGAAATGCAGAACTGCATTCTGTCGCGAAATATCTGGATATGGATATTCGAATATTGATATCCGGATATGATATCCAGATATGGGGATATGAATATTCGGATATTGATATCCGGATATTGGAAGAGAGATATCCGGATATGCCCCCGACGAATATCCAAATATTCTGGGTTTTCAAAGAATAAAAGCTATTCTATTCATACAGATTGATATTTATGGGTTTGTGGACCCATTATGGGTTATGTTGAACCTCTGTAATAATTAGTTAAGTCAGAATCAAGGGATTAAGGGCTTGTGGCTTTGTGAGAAGCCTTAAGACATAGAACGCAAAGGAAAAACGTGGTCTTTATGTATATGCTTGTGAGCTATAGTTATTGATATGATTGCTGGTCCAAAACAGATTGTGATTCTACTGTGTGTGGACTTTGAGCTTGTGTGGACCCTTGGCTTGGATTGTTTGCTTGCAAGGTAAGCTTTCGTGTCCTCGGTTTAGCCATTGTTGGTTCCACCATGTCCCATGGGGGATGGTTTATATGCATGATGTTGTTTTTATGTATTGTTTTGATAAATGCGATTGAGCTGTTATATGCGAGTGCCTGTATGATATGCATGTGGTGTTCCACCTATGCGGTAAGCCTGAGTATGTGGAGACATACAAGATGGTGAGGCTGTAGGTGAGGTGCATGCGGTGTTCCTTGTACTTATTGTGGGGTTGTAGACGTATGTTCTGCATTTCTCTGGCCAGTAGAATAGTGATAACACACATGGCATGAATATCTGTTGCACTGCATAGTTTTGGAACTTATACTGTCAAATGCTTTTGAACTTATATTGCACGTGTAAGTGAGCTTGGGGTGGAAGATCCTTGAGGACCCCTTGTCTTACTGAGATTTTTAGAGATCTCACCCCACGTCTGGCGCACATATTTCAGGTTCAGGTAATGCGGGGGTTGAGACCACTAGCGGCAGGAGGCCGAGCTTAGCTTCATGATATTATTGTTGAGACGGCTATGGGGCTTTGTTGCCTTATTTGGTGAGCATGGGGATTGTCCATGCCACATTGACTTGACTTTATGTTTAGTTATTTCTAGTTGTAATTAATAATGTATCAGGATATTATCTGGACTACGTGTTGTAGATCCGTGACTTAGATACTCATATTTATGTTATGGGGTATTTCAGTTAGCTGTCTTTTGCAATTTACATACAGGCGATGTTTTATGAAATGAAGTAAGTAATTCAACTTGGCTAATGATAATGACGTCATAATTGAAAAGAAAAAGATATTCCACATTTTTAAATTAAGCGTGGCTTAATACGATGATATGATAACAAACCAGATATATACGGCGTGTTACATTTTATGGTATCAGAGCACTTTCTTGGGAAAAGCTTGTATGTATTGCAATAACTAGGATGCTTGGTTGTGTGTTTGCTCTGTTGAGTTTTATTATGATAATGCATGTGATCACATTGCGTGGGCCTGATCAACTCATAATGTGTGTAACTTGTGCAGAGTCATGGTATTACCCAGGAGAACTCGCGAGACTGCTGAGGGTCAACCCGACCCAATCCTGACTGCATTAGCTGAGATGCAGGAGGCCGCTAGATTGACCAACGTGGCAATGATGGACACCGCTCGTGAGGCGAACCAAAAGGCCACGGAGGATGCTTTTGAGGCGAATCGTTTGGAGAACATGACCATGATGAGGGTCGTGTTGGAGGAGATGAGAGCTAGTCCTGCTATTGGTCAGTTCCCACCGCCACCACCTCCACCGCCGCCACCACCGCCGCCTCCACCTAGTCTGCAGGACGAGAGCCAGAGCCATGTTGAGGGCACTGGTCAACTCACTGGGGTGATGGAACCCTACATAGATCTTGCTGTAGATAGAGATGTGATTGATCGCCGGCTTAATGCTTTTCGCAAGCATAAGCCACCTACCTTTGATGGATCTTACGATCCTATTGTTGTGGCTAGATGGCTACAGGCGCTGGATAAGATCTTCCGGGTCATGCAGTGTACAGATCCGCAGAAACTGATGTTTGCTACCTATATGCTGGAGGGCGATGCCCATGAGTGGTGGATGAACACCTCGCATGCTTTTGAGATGTAGGGTCATGTTATGACATGGCCATTCTTCGAGGATTGCTTTCTGGGTCGGTATTTCCCTTATGATGCTCAGGAGAGGAAGCAAGGGGAATTCGACAGGTTGGTGCAGTGCTCGTTGTCTGTTGACGAGTACCTGTCCAAGTTCAATGAGCTGGTTAAGTTCGCTCACTTTCGAATGGAGAGGCCTACTCCGTTCTTCTTGGTTGCTAAGTTCCGCAGGGGACTTAATGAGGATGTTGCTAATTACCTCACCGGTTCTGCTTCGAGAGACTTTGAGACACTGGTGCAGCAGTGTCGGGACATCGAGGACTTCTGCAACTCGAGTAAGGCCAAAAGGGCCAAGATTGCTGAGACGAAGGGAACTAGTAGTTCCACTTCTTGGAGGGACAGTAAGTTTGGGAGCAAAGGCAAGGGAAATCAGATGGCGGCTCGGCAAGCGCCAAATCAGTTTAAGAGGACTTCTGCTCAGGGGAGTACAGCGAGATCTCCCGCTCCCAGATGCTCGGGGTGTAGGAAGACTCATTTTGGGCCGTGTTCTTCAGGCCAGTTGATATGCTTCCAGTGTGGCAAGGAGGGCCACTGCTCCAGAGATTGTCCGTCGTCGTCGACGGTGAGAGCTGCAGCAGTTCGAGCAGTTCCATTACAAATGGCTCCCCTTCCACCTTCAGCGGTACCTGTTGTGCCACCTGCCACGGGGCGAGTTTACACTTTGGATCGGCAGCAGTCGGACCGAGCTCCGAACCTTGTCAGAGGTACTGTTTCTATTGGTGGATCTTCTGTTGATGTATTGTTTGACTCCGGGGCTACGCATTCCTTTATTGCTACCCCGATTGCTGTGGGGCTTGAGCTGCCCATGTCTGTGCTTTCTCCACCGTTACGGGTGACCACCGCCACTGGAGAAATGTGTGATTCTACCACTGTTCATCGCGATGTAGCGTTTCAGTGGGATTGTCGTGAGTTCTCGGTAGATCTGATAGGGTTGCCGATGGCAAATTTGGAGATTATTCTGGGCATGGATTGGTTGTCCAGAAATTATGCATTGATTGATTGCTGCGCCAAGCGAGTGGTGATGTCTTCGGGTGATGCCACAACCAGTTCCTCGCCTTTTATTTCATTACTGCAGGCTACGAGAGCCTTGAGAGCAGGGGCTTTCGGCTATGTCATGTTGGGAGGTTTGGTGAGTGGGTCAAATAGGATATCACCGGCATTCCTGTGGTGAGGGAATTCCTCGAGGTATTTCCTAAGGACATTCCTGAGTTTTCGCCGCAGAGGAGATAGAGTTCTCTATTGACTTATTGCCTGGTGTGGGGCCCGTTTCATTGGCTTCATATCGGATGTCGCCACCAGAGTTGGCGGAGCTGAAGAAACACATTGAGGACCTTTTAGGGAAAGGCTTCATTCGACCGAGTATGTCTCCATGGGGAGCACCGATCATCTTCGTGAAGAAGAAAGATGGGACTATGCGACTGTGCACCGATTACAAGCAGCTGAACAAGGTGACAATCAAGAACAAGTATCCCCTACCGCGTATAGACGATCTGTTGGATCAACTGAAGGGCGCTTGTGTGTACTTGAAGATTGATCTCCGATCCGGATACCCTCGGATTCGGGTGAAGCCGGAGGATGTCTCGATGACCGCGTTTCGTTCGAGATACGGTCACTATGAGTATTTTGTGATTCCTTTTGGACTCACAAATGCACCCGCAGTTTTCATGGATTACATGAACAGGTTTTTCCAGCCGTACCTGGATCAGTTTGTGATCATCTTCATTGACGACATATTGATTTACTTCAAGACGGAGGATGAGCATGCTGAGCACTTGAAGATTGTGTTGCAAGTGCTGAAGGAGAAAAAGCTTTATGCTAAGCCATCGAAATGTGAGTTCTGGCTCAAGTCTGTGAAGTTTCTTGGGCATGTCATTTCTGCATAAGGAGGTGTAGTGGATCCGAACAAGATTGAGGTCATTCTTGATTAGGAGAGGCCCTAGACGGTAACTGAAGTGAGGAGTTTTCTGGGTTTGGCAGGTTACTACCGGAGGTTCATCCAAGGATTCTCCATGTTGGTTCTGCCAATGACTCGCCTTACCCGGAAGGAGACTCCATTTGTGTGGACTCACGAGTGTGAGGAATGTTTTCAAGAGTTAAAGGAAAGACTGACTACCGCACCTGTGTTGGTCCTTCCTGATCCAGCTGAGGAAGTTGAGCTTTACACTGACGTCTCCGGAAAGGGGCTCAGATGTGTGTTGATGCAGTTGGGCAAAGTGATTGCCTATGCTTCGAGGCAGTTGAAGCCTCATGAGGAGAACTACCCGACTCATGATTTGGAGTTGGCTGCTATTGTGTTTGCTTTCAAGATTTGGAGGCATCATCTTTATGGCATGAAGTTTGCTGTGTTCAGTGATCACAAGAGCTTGAAGTACTTGTTTGATCAGAAAGAGTTGAACATGAGACAGAGAAGATGGATGGAGTATCTGAAGGACTACGACTTTGAGTTGAAGTACCATCCTGGCAAGGCCAATATGGTAGCTAATGCTTTGAGTCAAAAATTCGTGAGTCTATCCAGTTTGACCATGGGTGACTATGACATCATTGAGCAGTTTCGAGATCTGACAGTGACTTCCTTGTTTGGGAGTGCACTTCTCGAAATGGAAATCGTGCAAGTTGAGAACGAGCTCATGGAAAAGATCAAAGAGGCGCAAGTGCAGAGAGAGTGCCTAGATTATGTGAAGAACCAGGACAGAGTGTCTTGGAATGAGGATAGATTGTTGATCTTTCAGAAGAGGATTTTGGTTCCTCGAGGTCCTTTGACAGAGGCTCATAAGGGTCAGTTTACTGTCCACCCTGGTACTACAAAGATGTATCAGGACTTGAAAAGGAACTATTGGTGGCCGGACATGAAGAAGGACATTGATGTTTTTGTGTCCAAGTGCTTAGTTTTCCAGAAGGTGAAGATAGAACACCAGAAACCGTCTGGTAAGCTTCAACCTCTTGAGATTCCGGAATGGAAATGGGATAGCATTTCCATGGACTTCGTGGTGGGATTGCCGAAGACTCAGGCTGGTTATGACTCTATCATGGTCATTGTGGACAGATTGACTAAGTCTGCCCACTTTCTTCCGGTGAAGGTGAGCTTCACTACTGAGCAGTTGGCCAGACTATATGTTCGTGAGATTGTGAGACTTCACGGGGTGCCCGAGAGTATCATTAGTGATAGGGACCCGAAGTTCACATCTCGGTTCTGGGAGGCACTGCAGGAGGTTTTGGTACGCAGTTGAGACTGAGTACAACCTATCACCCTCAGACTGACGGACAGACTGAGCGGACCATCCAGACATTGGAGGACATGTTGAGGGCTTTCACTTTGGAGCAGGGTTCAGCATGGGATAAGTACCTACCATTGGTTGAATTTTCGTACAACAACAGTTTCCATGCTAGCCTAGGCATGGCACCCTACGAGGTGTTGTATGGTAGGAGGTGTCAGACTCCTACCTGCTGGTCTGAGGTTGGAGACAAGGAGCTGTTTGACTTAGATTTTGTCCAAGATACCACCCTACAGATCCAGTTGATCAAGGAAAAGCTGAAGCAGGCGCAGAATCGCCAGAATAGTTACTACGATGTGAGGCATCGTCCACTGGAATTCAGTGAGGGTGAGGACGTGTTTGTGAGACTTTCACCTGTCACCGGTGTTGGTCGAGCACTTAGAGTGAGGAAGATGAGCCCGCGGTTCATTGGGCCATACCAAATACTTGGTAGAGTAGGACCTGTTGCCTATCGGCTTGCCTTGCCTCCGAACTTGGCCAACATCCACGACGGGTTTCACGTGTCTCAGCTTCGGAAATATGTAGCGGATCCTTCACACGTGGTGCAACCGGATGACGTGGAGGTTCAGGAGAACCTAAAGACTCCCGTCGACCACTCAAGATTCTCGATCGAGGCGAGAAGCAGCTGAGGAGCAAGATCATTCCGATGGTCAAAGTGCAGTGGACTGGGTTAACTCCTGAGGAGTGTACCTGGGAGCGAGAGGACGAGCTTCTCCGGCAGTATCCTGACTTCCGAGACATGTATGTTTCTGATTTTGAGGACAAAATCCTTAAAAAGGTGGAGTGAATGTAAGAATCCACACCGTTAATTAAGGAAGTTAATTAATAAATTATGTAAAATTAGAAAATAATTCCATAATTGACCCTAATAATTATTATGAGGCTTAGATAATTATAGTAAGAGAGTAATAATGTTGAAAGTCGCTTTTCGGACGAAAAATGCAGATATCGGTTCTGTTACTCGGTATAAATGCGTACTGATGAAGTATCCCGAAAAATTATAAAAAGTGTGTATATGTCACTAGAAAAATATATAGGACTGTGACTTCAAGTTTCAAGTTAAAATAATGAGAACTGGTGCCAGAACTGATACTGGCTATGGAAAAGCGCGTACCGGAAAGGTGCTGCGAAAAATAAAATAAAAATATGATTAATCTTGTAAAATTGAGTAGGTTCAGAATCCTAAATTTGGGATTAAAATGCTAAGCGCAGCAATTAACGATAATACTGTGTGTTTAATTCCTAAGTGACTATATATAAAACTTTTGGCACTCAACCCTAGGCCATAATTTGAGTTCTACGTGGGTTTTGGAGCTGTGATCAGCCTCCTCTCAATTCATGCTCTCCTTCCTTTGAAAAACTACCAAGTTGTCATCTTTTTACTTGATTTCTTCCTCTTCTACATTGTAAACACTTGAGTGAGTGCTTTGGGAGGATGAGGTCCAGCTCTTGCTGAGTAGAGGGTGCTGTTAGGGAGTGTTTTGTGGGTTGACTTATTTGGTTTGGGTTGTGGGAGCCTTGGTGTTGGCATTTTGAGCTTCAAGAAGCTTTCTTTGTGAAGAAAAGACCTTACTTTGTTGTCATTTTCGTTCTTTGCAAAGTCAGAACCTTTGGGAGCTGCTAGAGAGCTTCAAGAGCACCTTCTTGCTCTGTTTTGAGCTTGTGGTATGATCATCACCCTTGTGCTTGAGTTTCTTTGTTAAAAATGGAACATTGATGCATCTAATGAACTAAAGTTGATAACTTAAGGTTGGGTAATGCTAAACACACCGTAAATCACATGTTTGAGCTTCTGTATGCATGAAATGAACCACCTTGGGAAGGATATCTCGCGAAATGCAGAACTGCATTCTGTCACGAAATATCCGGATATGGATATTCGAATATTGATATCCGGATATGATATTCGGATATTGATATCCGGATATGGGGATCTGAATATTCGGATATTGATATCCGGATATGTCCCCGACGAATATCCGGATATTCTGGGTTTTCAAAGAACAGAAGTTGTTCTGTTCATACAGATTGATATTTATGGGTTTGTGGACCCATGATGGGTTATGTTGAACCTCTGTAATAATTAGTTAAGTCAGAATCAAGGGATTAAGGGTTGTGGCTTTGTGAGAAGCCTTAAGACATAGAACGTAAAGGAAAAACGTTGTCTTTATGTATATGCTTGTGAGCTATAGTTATTGATATGATTGCTGGTCCAAAACAGATTGTGATTATGTTGTGTGTGGACCTTGAGCTTGTGTGGACTCTTGGCTTGGATTGTTAGCTTGCAAGGTAAGCTTTCGTGTCTTCGGTTTAGCCATTGTTGGTTCCACCATGTCCCATGGGGGGATGGTTTATATGCATGATGTTGTTTTCATGTATTGTTTTGATAAATGCGATTGAGCTGTTATATGCGAGTGCCTGTATGATATGCATGTGGTGTTCCACCTATACGGTAAGCCTGAGTATATGGAGACATACAAGATGGTGATGCTGTGGGTGAGGTGTAAGCGGTGTTCCTTGTACTTATTATGGGGTTGTAGACGTACGTCTTGCATTTCTCTGGCCAGTAGAATAGTGATAACACACATGGCATGAATATCTGTTGCACTGCATAGTTTTGGAACTTATACTGTCAAATGCTTTTGAACTTATATTGCACGTGTAAGTGAGCTTGGGGTGGAAGATCCTTGAGGATCCCTTGTCTTACTGAGATTTCTTTTTAGAGATCTCACCCCACGTTTGGCGCACATATTTCAGGTTCAGGTAATGCGGGGGTTGAGACCTCTAGCGGCAGGAGGCCGGAGCTTAGCTGATTATATGTTGTTATGCTGCTTATGTTGGATGCTGGATATTGACTGTTGCCTTTTATTCTTTTAGCTTCATGATATTATTGTTGAGACGGCTATGGGGCTTTGTTGCCTTATTTGGTGAGCATGGGGATTGTCCATGCCACATTGACTTGACTTTATGTTTAGTTATTTCTAGTTGTAATTAATAATGTATCAGGATATTGTCCGGACTACGTGTTGTAGATCCGTGATTAGATACTCAAATTTATGTTATGAGGTATTTCAGTTAGCTGTCATTTGCAATTTACATACAGGCGATGTTTTATGAAATAAAGTAAGTAATTCAACTTGGCTAATGTTATTCCGCATTTTTAAATTAAGCGTGGCTTAATACGATGATATGATAACAAACTGGATATATACAGGGTGTTACAATAAGAAAGAAAAAGCAAATGGTACAATTGAATTTGAAAATGGCACTCCTGAAAAAGTTGAAAGGAAACAATTCAAGTGGGAGAAAAAGAAAGCTCAAGAAAAGCAAGAAAAGCCATTGGAGCTCTCACCTTATGCAAGAATTTCATATCCACAAAGGCTCACACAAGAAATTCAAAAGCAACAGTACTCCAGGTTCCTTGATATTTTCAAGAAGTTGCAGATTAATATCCCATTTGCTGAAGCCTTGGAAAACATGCCAAATTATGCTAAGTTCATGAAAGTTCTTTTATCAAGAAAGTGTAAGCTGCAGGAATGTGAGACGGTGACTCTGACAGAGGAATGTAGAGCCATTATCCAGAAAAAGTTGCCTCCAAAGCTTGAAGATCCAGGAAGCTTCAGCATTCCATGCAACATAGGCAACGTAAAAGTGGATAATGTTCTATGTGATCTCGGTGCCAGCATCAACGTGATGTCCATTATCTATGATGAAGAAATTGGGGATCACTGAAGTAAAGCCAACCAAGACAATAGTGCAACTGGCTGACCGCTCTACAAAGCAAGCTTATGGCATCATTGAGGACATACTTGTAAAGGTTGACAAATTCATCATTCATGTTGATTTTGTCATCCTTGATATAGAGGAAAATGCTAATATTCCTATGATCTTTGGAAGACCCTTCTTGGCAACCTCAGGAGCATTGATTGATGTACCTAAGGGCAAATTGATCTTGAGGGTAGATGGACAGCAGGCCATATTCAAGTTCTTTGACAAAGAAATTTCCCCATCAATAGCTCAACCAGAAGATCAAGTCTACCATCTTGGAGAAAAGAAAGATAAGGAAGAGCATAATGATGAGTCTTCTCAAAAAGGTAAGCCAAAGGTTAAAATAGAGAAGCCCAGGAGCAAGGGAATACACACAAAAGCTAAATTTAGAGTTCTTGAGGATACCGTATCTCATCTATATGCACAAGAACATTATGGAGGGACACAAATTTTTAATGAAGGGGCTTGGTCATCACTAAGTCCATGCTTTGAGACACCATGATCGCAAGTCAAGTACGCCAGGCTCGTGACGTAAAACAAGCACTTATGGGAGGCAACCCAACAATTTATAGTTTTCATTATGTTACTTTTAGTTATTTTATTTATTTTTATTGTTAGTCAAATAAAAATACAAAAATTTAGGCACTGAGACTGATGATTATATTCTTGAGATGGAATTTACAGGTAAACATAAGAGTAGAAACCACAGGATGCTGATAGAAATGATATTGCACCCACTACTGACATTGATGAGGATTGACCATTATCTCAGTGTTTAGATTTTTTTTCTCTTTCTTTCTTTATTATTATTATTATTATTATTATTTTATTTTGATTTAGTTTTCATGATGATATGTGGTGTATATTGAGACTGATTCTAACATTGTTTTTTGGATATGTTGGTATTCTGACCTGTAGTTTCATTATCTGTGATATGTTTCAGAGCACGACTATTTTTTTTGATTTCTCACTAAGGATTATTTTTAGATTTAAATTATTTGCTGAGGACAACAATATTTAAATATAGGAATGGGTACCACACAATACATCAGACAACAAACTTCACATGATCGGAAGGAAGGAACTCGTGATTACACAGAAATTATCCAATATGCAAATGCAATGATTCAGGAAAGATTTCTCAATATTATTTCATATTATTTTATTTTGATTTTGTATTAGTTTAAATTAGATTTTTAATCATATTAGTTTACTTTAAATTTTAAAACTTTCAATTTAGTTTTAATTCTCTACCCATCCTCAATCATTAAATAATTGGTGAATTTTTAAAAACATTTCCATTATGCTTGATATAAATGCATAAATGAGTAATTCACAGGAGATTGTTTATTTATGAGAATAGGAGTATGATGATGTAAACTTTATTTTCACACATAAATGAGCGCCAGTCAAGCATGCATCATAGTTCACTGGAATAAGAGAAGAATAACTAAAGTGATCAAATAAAGTGTGGAAAAATAAGTCTCACACCCTTAGCCGTGAGCTATTGAGCCTAAACAGAAATTATTTTTTGTGGTGTGATTTTACTGTTTGAATCACTCTAGAACTTGTTCTGTTTCTCCTTGAGATGGTCTGTGGTATACATTTGTTGAATTATAGAGGCAGTTCTTTCTAAAAGCTAGATAGCCAAATAGCCACCCTGAATGTTTATTCTTAGATTAAGCCCCTTTGAGCCTAGGCCTGTTTCTTCATTGACAGTATATTACGAATAGCCACTCCATACACATCCTCACCTGAACTAATTGAATTTCAACTTTAAATGAGGAACTAGGTATGATTGAAACAAAAAGAAAAATCAAACTCTAGTGTATGAAAGAAAAGGTGAAAAGAGGAAAAAGCCAAAAAGTGGTGGAAAAGAAAATGAAAAGAAAAAGGTTGAAATGTGTATATGTACAGAAAAGAAAAAGAGAAAGAAAAAGGAAAAAGGAACAGAAAAGAAAGAACTCATGTTATATGAATAAGTGAAAGAAGAAAAGAGGAGAAAGCAAAATAAGAAATTCACGTTTGTTATGTGTTGAACAGTTATGCTAGTTCCTATTCGAATTTGATTTTTGATCAGTAAGCCACTTAACCAGATAATTCTTTCCCTTTTACCTAAGCCACATTACAACCTTAATAAAGACCTCTTGATTGACTTTGTATACCTATTAGACTGTTTTAAGTGAGAATATAAACAAGCATTTGGTAGTGTCAATTCCGTGAAGCATGAGTGCAACACATACCCTCAGACACTTGAGTGTGAGTGAATAAATAAAAATCTCAGTGAGAGGGTGTGTGGATTTGAATTATACTACTCTATATTTTGATAACTCATGTTATGAATTTATGACTAGTTAATTATGAATGTTGCTTGAATTTGATGTGTCATTGATTTTTTTTATATATAAGTCTGAATACTCTGATATATCTCATTGTTAATCAGTTTCCTGTTGATAATTCATTGAGCATGATCAACCGTCTCCTTTCCCTTAGTTTTATTCTAGTTAATTGCTGAGGACAACAATGTTCAAATCTGGGAATTGTTTGATAAACCTTTAGTTTATCTTATTTTATAGACTAAAATTACATGAATTATCAAGTTAAATAAGTGAAATCTAGGGTTTATTGACACAAAATCATGAACTTTATGAATTATGAATTAAATAATATATATTTGCTATTTTGAAGGGATTTGAAGATAAATGGAAGCAAATATGAAGATTGGATAGATGGAGATCAAAACTAGAAGACTTGAAGATCTTATCTGAAAAAAATCAAGATTATCAAGTTGTTGAAGAGGAGGCTTAAGCCCCCTAAAACTCCAGAAATTCCAATTAATAAGCAAATAACCACTGCCTTGGGAAGCTTAAGCCCCCAAATTCAGGCTTAAGCGCCCTCATACAAATCTGTACTACTATTCCAGGAGGCTTAAGTCCCCAAATTCAGGCTTAAGCCCCCAAATTAAGGCTTAAGCGCCCCGAAAGACCCAACTTAGACCCACTTAAAGTATCCACATAGGGCACAAATTCTTTGCCCTTAAAAACACAATTTGAGGCATAATTACAAACTTTTTCATATTCCTAGAGAGTTCTTGGTACTTGGAGGCAGAGGGAACGCGGAGGATTCATCGGTTCATGTTCGTGAGCGGCGGAGACGGATCAAAATCAAGCTTGCACTGGAGATATTGAAGATTCATCAATCATCTATGGAGTTTGGGGAAGCTTTTATATTTTCTTTCATTCTTGACCTTGCTATGTCCGGCTAATTCTTTAAGTAGTTAAGGTTAGATGGAATTCAATTTCTTTATTATGTTTTGAACAATTTGTTATGTTAATTTTCCTTTCTATCATGAATGAAATTATCTGTTCTTAATGCTGTATATGAGCTTGAATCTTATATATTGATCTTAGGTAAATGCATGACAATAGGAATGTTGGTGCATGATCTGTATCTGATAATTTCATCGTAAGCTTTATGATTCTAGGGATAGACATAGGATTTGCGTAATCTTGAGATTCTTGAATTTAATGCTTGCTTTCTTGGGAAATAACCGGGGAACTAGGGTTCTTGCAAGATTGTAAAGATTTAGGGTAACAAGGGATTGAACCCTAATTACATTAGAAAGAATCGATTAGATTGATATTAAGGACGATTAATTTAAAGAAGGAATTCAGACAAAACCGAGAGATTGAAGGAAATCGAAACCCTAGCTACGTTTAATTTGTATTAGTTAATTCAAATCTTAAATTTCTTGTCTTTAATTCTTGCGATTAATTAATTTTAATATTTTAAATTTCAATTCAAATCCTGTTCCAAATATAATTTCGATTGTCCAACTTAAGTTTTAATAGTGAATTAGTGATTGATTATAATTCTCGTGGGAACGATTCTTTATCTAAACATTATATTACTTGTACGACTGGTGCACTTGTCGTGAGCCCAACAGAAACTGATTCATAGGGTTTAAAGTAGACACATGGCAGTTTTGTCCTCTAGTGGCTTCTCTCTTCTAGTTATAACTAGTATATTACCCGTGCGATGCACGGGGAAAAAAGATCAAATTTTCTGTCGTCTGTCGTGGTTGGTTAATCGCACTTCAAACCTTATATTTACAAAAAGCCGTGTTGTTATTTTGTTCTATATTTCAGGTGAAAAAAATTACAGCATTGACATAGAGCTTTGCAAATATCGACCACAAACAAAAATCTATTATTTAGAGGGATAATTAATTTTGCTTACAACTACATCATAATACACCATAATACGTTATAATACACCATGTTAGCATGAGAAAGGGATATAAAAAGAAAAATGCGTACAAATCATTGCTAACTATAACATTCATTAACAAAATCAAGGTAACAATAACACCAAGCAAATATGAATTTAAAATATCAGCTTTTACCTATAATATGAAAATGCTATTCATTCAGTGTCATTTCTTAGCAATCATTGGAGGGATGAGTTCAACACTTACTAAATATGTCATTTCTTGTGTGATTTTCGTTCCTTGTGCCTACGATACATAAGGCAAAAACTCATTAAATAAGTAACACTAATATGTTAACACCCAAAAGTCATAGTATCAGCAAAAAAAAAAAAGATTGGATTAAATTTTTTTAAGGACCAAAAAAAATGTTGTCTGAACGGAATTTGAATGCAATTTAATCAAATAAGCATGTATAAGTCATATTTTTTGCATACATTGCAACAAATGCATATGAACAAAATAAAAGCAACTACACTAATCTTTGAGATAGACTTTCGTTTATTGCAATCACATTTAAAAAATAACAATAAATAATTATTATTTACAAGGATTTGTGTCGTTAGTATTTGAAATTTTACAAATTTGTATTTACAAAAATAAAAATCAGATTTAGGAATTTAATTATAAAAGAAGAAGGATGAAATTTTAATTTAATTAAAAAATGTGTTTGTGGGTCGGCCCTCCGGGCCGAGTCCAGTTGGCCACCTCTAACTATCAGCATGTAAAAGGTTTTTATATTTATCCACAAAAAAAGATTTTTATAGTTGCGTCTAGGTTTTTATATTTTATCTCAGAGATGAACTTTCATTTACTACAATCAGATTTATAAAATAATAATAAATAATTATTTTTTTTGCAAGAATTTGTGTCGTTAGTCTTTCAAATTTCACAAATTTATATTTACAAAAATTGAAATCAGATTTAGTAATTTAATTATAAAAGAAGAAGGACAAAATTTTAGTTGAATTATAAAAATATATTAGCGGGCCGGCCGTCCGGGCCGAGCCCAATTTTCCACCTCTAACTGTCAGCATTTTATATAAATAATTTTTTATGCAAGGATTAGTGTCGTTAGTCTTTGAAATTTCACAAATTTGTATTTACAAAAATTGAAATCAGATTTAGTAATTTAATTATAAAAGAAGAAGGATAAAATTTGAGTTGAATTATAAAAATATATTAGCGGGCCGGCCCTCCGGGCCGAACCCAGTTTTTCACCTCTAACTGTCTGCATTTTATATAAATAATTTTTTTTTGCAAGGATTAGTGTCGTTAGTCTTTGGAATTTCACAAATTTGTATTTACAAAAATTGAAATAAGATTTAGTAATTTAATTATAAAAGAAGAAAAATAAAATTTCAATTGAATTATAAAAATATATTGGCGGGCCGGCCCTTCAGGCCGAGCCCAGTTTTTCACCTCTAACTGTCAGCATTTTATATCAATAATTATTTTTTCCAGGTATTTATGTTAATTACACTCTTGCAATAAAAAAATGAAAGTTTAATTTCTTTCTTATGTACTAAATTAAAATTTTCATTTTTATAGTTCTTCAATTTTAATAATTTTTTTTACAGAATGACAGACATCATTTTTTATTTAAATTTAACATTTAAAACTTTTTATATTAATTATACATATTTTTTATATAATTTTTTTCTATTTTAATTTATGATTTTTATATTTTTTTTAATTGGTTATACATGTATATTTAAAAATTTTATGTTAAATATTTTTAAAAAAAATACATGTATATTATTTTAATTGGTTATACATGTATATTTAAAAATTTTATGTTTGAATTTTAATTTATTTTTAGTAAATTATAAATTATGCCATTTCTTATTTTTTCTTTTAAATTTGAAATTTTAAATAATTTTTATCGACTATAAATGTATTTTCATAATTTTAAATATTTTATTGTTTAATCTATAATTTTATATTAAATTCAAATTTATTATATATATCTTTTTTCACTGCATAAATAATAAATGCTGAACTCTTTTCCCACATATCAAGTTCACAAAATTTTTCATTTAATTTATTTACAAATTTCGAATTTATTTTACAATATAAATAATTTTGTTATTTTACAAATTTTTTTAATTTTTTTGTTTTTTATGTAGCATTAATAAGGCTAACAATTATCCATGCAAAAAATAGTGGGATATACAACAAAAGAAAAGTAGAGGTCTTTTTACTCATAATATACAACAAAAGAAAAGTAGTAGGACATTACATGAGTTGTCTGCCAAACAAAATTTTCTAAAAGTTTTCCCATCATTACAAAGTTAAAAATTCAAATCCAAAATTCAAATTTAAACATAAATTCAAAATTTAGAAGAGTTGAAATCCAAAATTTGAAATCAATTCAGAATTCGAATTTCAAAAGAGTGAGCAATTTCAATGCAGAAAGCATTTAAAAGAGCTGAGTAATTCCAATGTACAAATCAGTGAGACATTGAATGAGTTGTCTGCCACCATAAATGATTAACTTAATTTTCATTGATTTTTTATTTCGATTTTTAAAAGAAGTTATTATTTATTTAATTTTGTTATTTTCAAATCTTTTCCCACCATTACAATTTGAAATTTAAAATTGAAATCCAAAATTTGAAATCAATTTAGAATTCGAATTTCAAAAGAGTGAGCAATTCTAATGTAGAAAGCATCTAAAAGAGCTGAGTAATTCCAATGTACAAATAAGTGGGACATTGAATGAGTTGTCTGCCACCATAAATGACTAACTTAGTTTTCTATTGATTTTTTATTTCCAAATCCATTCCCAACATTACAATTTGAAATTTAAAATTGAAATCCAAAATATGAAATCAATTCAGAATTCGAATTTCAAAAGAGTGAGGAAATACATAGAAGAATTATCATTAAAAATCTTGTTCCTCTATTATTTCAACTTTCAAGGAATGAGAAGAAAATCGAAATGGAGAGTAAATGCGCATTTCCCCTTTTATTTCATTTGATAGCGGCTATCTCCTAATAACTTTTAGGAAGAACACTATCTTAGTGTGTGTGTGTGCATATATATATATATGTATATATATATATATATATATATATATATATATATATATATATATATATATATATATATATATTCTATTAATTAATATGATAAATATTATTATTAATAATTTCTCTATCGCTTTTTTATTTTCCGTATGCTCTTCAAATTTTGAGCGAAATATTTTGAATTATCACTTCGGCTTTTGCACAATAATCCCCTATTTCTATTTTCATATTAATTGTTATCTTTTCATTGCTATCTTCATTCATTCATTAACATCATTTCCTAGGCTATGCGTGGATCATTGTAAAAGGATGCAATTATTACAATACACATACTTCCTTCCATGCATTGTTTAGTGTGTGTGCTTATAATAATTAGATTATATTTTCCATAGAAATAATGGTATCGTAATCTTCACGGAATTATTACATTATCTTTTATTTTTGTTTTGTAGAAAAATTAAAAGATGGCCTTTCAATTTACGATTGAGAAAATAGTGGGAGTTACTAATGCGAGTTGATCATGAAAACGGTATACTTCAACAAATCTATGATTTATTACTGATATCATTATATTTTATGAGAATCTAAATAGTTTTTAAGTAAATTATGCATTTTATAAATTTTTAGTCTAAATATTTATAGGCTTTAATGTGTCTAAAGTGAATGTAGATAAGTTACCTACATTCGCTCCCAAAACGACATCGTTTTGAGTTAAAAAATTAAAAAATTATAATGAAAAGACTATTATAACCCTAAAATAAATTACAATTACAAAAATACCTTGATTTTTGCCTCAAAACGACGTCGTTTTAGACTCACTGTAGATAAGTTATTTACATTGATTGTAGAAAAAGTGAACCCATATTTATATGTGCTAATAGAGGGAAATTTTTAAAAGTAGAGAAATTATCCCATGATTATTTATAGAAGTTTCAACTCAAGGTGGCCTTCTTTTTCATCAAGCAAATGTCAAATCAGCTATGATCAAATTAAAGTGTTGCCAAGTTGGCTTTAATTATTATTATTATTTTCTTATGTTTGAATATTTTTACACTTCACTGTTATTTTTTTTCCCATTTTGCGGGGTTTAAATCACCATAAATATCAAGTACAGATATTTAATGGCAAATATCTTTTTGCGATGCACGAGATGGATGGTCATTCATTTTTATAGTGATTAAATTTTAATAATTTATTTTTTAAAGAATCATAGATGTAAATTTTTAATTTTTTATTAAAATTTAAATTTTAAATTCTTTTATATTAATTATACATATTTTTTTAAAGTAAGTTTTTTCTCTTTTAATTTAAAATTTTATATTTTTTAAATTGGTTATACACATAAATTAAAAACGTTTATATTACTTTTTTAAAAAAAAGACTTATACGAAATTATTTTTTTTGAATTATTTTTTAAGTTAAATTTTTAATTTATTTTCTTTTAAAGTATAAATATGTCATTTCTTATTTTTTTCATTTAATTTCCAAATTTAAATTATTTTGTATCAACTATATTTAAATTTTTTTAATTTTAATTTTTTTTTGTTTAATCTATAATTTTCTCTTTTAAATTTTAATTGTGTTTTGGTGAGAAATTGATTGATTAATAAATGGTAGTTAATGGTGTGTTGTTATGTCTGATTCTTTAATCAGTCTTTTAAAATTCCTTTCACGGTATGATTTATGACATTTACAGAGAATTTTAAGTTACCATTCCTTTTATTATTACTTAAAGTTGGTGATTGTCAAAAAAAATTCGATTCTTTAATCAGTCTTTTTTTTTAAGTAATCAATCAGTCTTTTAATATTCTTATGGATGTTGATGTTGGGCTTTTATAAAAATTAAATGATAGTTATTAGGCTTGACGTTTCCAATTCAAAAAGTTGTGATTCTGTTCATGCAACACAATCCCAAGATTCATAATAATTGTATTTTAATAAAAATCATTTCTGTTTTCAGTTTCAACAAAAATCGAAAAAGCTTGAAAACTTTTAACTTCTTTTGATATTGAAATCACGAATAAACAACTGAAACGCGGAGCGTTATATACTGGACAACAATTGAAATTTTATCTTATCTTACATCGTTTAAGTGCAGCCTTTATATTTATATTAATTAAACCTCAACGAAAATGCCTAATACATGATTGTTAAGCATCAAAAAGATGTTCCCTCCCAATGTTTAATTATAACACAACCATCATCCATAAAATAATGCAACTTATTCCAAAGCATCATTTATTCCTTCCAACAAATGGCTTTACAACAACATCAACAAATTCCAATATTTAGATTATAACAAATTCAAACATCATGCACCATAACTGAACACCACACAGATGCAACATAACATTACACCAATTAAAAATTTTCAAGATCAACTTCAACGATTAATTTCTAAATATAGTTCAACAACAGCAAAAAATAATAATCCCAAATCGTCATCACAGACATTCTTAAATTATCAAGCACGAAGAAAATATATCCACAACTCGCAGAATACAAAAAAATATCCTCAGGAAGCCTTAAAAAATCCTTGCAACTTTTGCAGTAGTATTGCAAAGATCGACAAACCCTTTCTTCCATCCTGGCACGTTTGCAGAAGAAGGACCCTCGATGCAGATAAATTTTAAACTCTTCACCCGTTGACATTTTATTTCATTGATTACTATTCAATTTTTGTATCGGGTAGCAAAAAAAACGTAAGAAAGCACTACGCAGCATTGAGGGCGTTTACTGTAAGAACCCGCACCGTTAATTAAGGAATTTAATTAATAAATTACGAGAAAATAGGAAATGATTCCATAATTGACCATAATAATTATTTATGAGGCTTAATAATCGTAATAAGTGATTAAGAATGCTGAAAGTCACTTTTTGGAAGAAAAGTGCAGATACCGATTCTGCTAGTCGGTATAAATGCGTGCCGAAAAAGTATCCCGAAAAATTAATGTAAGTGCATGATAGTTACTAGAATAATATGTAGGACTTGTAAAACGAGTTTCAAGTCCAGATAATGAGAACTGGTGCTGAAAACTGATACTGGCTTGGAAAAGCGCGTACCGGAAAAGTACTCAGAAAATTATAAGAAAAATATGATAAATCTTAGAAAATTATGTAGTTTCATAATCCAAAGTTTGGGATTAAAATGCTAAGCGTAGCAATTAAAGTTAATACTGTGTGTTAATTGGGTAAGTGGCTATAAATACCCTTGTTAAGGGCACAAAGCCCTAGGTTTTCTGTTGCTACGTGAATGCTGGAGTGGCTGGTCAGTTGCTACTGTTCCATTGAGCTTTCTTCACCATTTTGGAGATCAAGTGTCAATTTTGCTTGGTTTCTTCACCTCCAAACACTTGAGCCTTGTGAGAGTGGTCATTGTGAGTGTTAAAGGAGCACCTTTTCTGAGTTGTGGTGGTTGTGGGAGCTGAGGTGTTTTCTGGTTTGGTGGCATTCTTGTTGAGGAGTGTTGTGCTTGGCTTGTGAGGCTTCAAGGAGCTTCATTTGTGAAGAAAGATCCTTGCTTGGGTGGTATTTTCGTACACCCTTGAAGCCAGCACCTTGGGAGCTGATTGTGAGCTCCAAGAGCACCTCCAACCTCTGTTTTGAGCTTTGGTAAGCCTTGTCACCTTTGGTCTTGAGTCTTTGAACTTAAAACTGAAAGCTTGATGCATGTTAAGGCTTAAAGATGATAACTTGTTGTTGAGTAATGTTGAACACACCTAGAAATGCATGTTTAGGTGCTTTAAATCGTTAAAAACCCAACCTTGGAAGGATATCTTCACGAAATGCATTTTCTGCATTCTGTCGTGAAATATCCGGATATGTGCCCGATGAATATCCGGATATGTGATATTCGGATATGGGTTTTGAGTATGTGGATACTAGGTATCCGGATATGGGATTCTGGATATCCGGATATTGCATATCCGGATACGTCCAGTGAGATATCCGGATATTGCATATCCGGATATGGTCCCGAGGAATATCCGGATATTCTGGGATTTCGTAGAACAGTAGCTGTGCTGAGTGTACAGTAGGCTATTGGGGGTTTGTGGACCCTAGATTGATGAAGTTGAACTTCTGTAATTAATGAACTAAGTCAGAATTAAGTGATTAAGGACTTATGGCTTGGTATGGAGCCTTAAGACGTAAAACATAAGGAAAGGCGTTGTCTTTAAGTTATATGCTTGTGTTGCATTATTATTGATATAGTATTGGTCCATAACAGATTGTGAATCTGCTGTGTTTGGACTTTGAGCTGTGGACTCTTGGCTTTTTGAGTTAGCTTGCAAGGTAAGCTTTCGTGTCCTCGGTTTAGCCATGTTGTGGTTCCACCATGTCCCATGGGGGTATGGTTTATGCATGTTGTGTACATGCTTTTGGATATTTGATATGTCGAATGAACTTTACATGTAATGGCTTTTAATATGCATGTGTTGTTTCATCTTGACGGGAAGCCTGAGTATGTAGCGCCATACAAGACGGTGTACCGGGGTGAATGCAAATGGTACTTGCACGGTGTGTAGGTGATAGACGTATATCTGCACTGTCTCTAGCCAGTAGATTAATATTGACACACATGGCATGATTATCTGCTGCATTGCATTGTTTTTGAAATGATAAATGATAAACTGCTTTTGAACTTATATTGCACATGTAAGTAAGCTTGGGGTGGAAGATCCTTGAGGACTCACTGACTTACTGAGATTTCTAGATTAGAGATCTTACCCCACGTTTGGGGACTGCTTATTTCAGGATCAAGTAGTATGGGTATTGATGCCTCAGGAGGCAGGAGGCCGAAGCTTAGCTGATTATGTTGTTTTACTGCTTATGTTAGCATGACTGGATTTGGATGATGTTTATGTTTTCCGTTATTTTGATATGTTGTTGTTGAGACTGATGTTGGGCATGTTGCCTTATTTGAGTGAGCATGGGGATTGTCCATGACACTTTCTGTTAGTACTTGTAGTTTGGAGTTGTATAAACTGTTAGATGGTACGGTCTGCATTGTTGTAGTTCTGTGACTAGAGCCACACTTATATTATCTATGTTATGAGGTATTTCAGTTAGCTGTTTTATTGCAATTACATACAGGCGACATTTTATTAATTGATTATTAAGCAAGTTGGTAATGTTAATGACATCATAATTGAAAAGAAAAAGTAATTCCGCATTTTAATTAAGCGCAGCTTAATACGATATTATGATAACATTACCGGATATATACGGGGTGTTACATTTATGGTATCAGAGCAATGGTTCGAGGGAAAAGCCTGTATGTATTGCAATTGCTAGGTTGCTTGGTTGTGTCTGTCTTTGTGTTTACTCCGTCGAATTTTATTATGATGTTGTATATGTGATCACATTGCGTGGGCCTGATCAACTCATAATTTGTGTAACTTGTGCAGAGTCATGGTAAGGTCCGGGAGAACACGAGAGACTTCTGAGGATCAATCCGATCCTATCCTGATTGCATTGGCTGAGATGCAGGCGGCTAGGTTAGCCGATCAGGAGGCCGCTAGAGTGGCCAACGCGGCAATGATGGAAGTCGTTCGCGAGGCGAACCAGATAGCCGCAGCTGAGGTTCGTGAAGCGAACCGGAGGACCACTGAGGAAGTCCTCGAGGCGAACAGGATGGCGAACATGACGATGATGAGAGTCATGTTGGAGGAGATGAGGGCTGGTCCTGCTGTAGGCCATGCTCCACCACCACCGCCACCACCGCCACCGCCTCCACCTAGTGTTCAGGAGGAGAGCCATAGTCACATCGGCAGTGCTACTCATGCCGCTGAGACGGGCGAGCCCCTTGTGGGGATTGCTGAGGATCGTGATGTGATCGATCGCCGGCTGAATGCTTTCAGGAAGCATAAGCCACCTGTGTTTGAGGGGTCTCTGGATCCTATTGCTGCTGCGAGATGGCTAGAGTCGCTGGACAAGATCTTTCGGGTTATGCAGTGTACAGACCCACAGAAGCTGATGTTCTCGACCTACATGCTGGAGGGCGATGCCCATGAGTGGTGGACGCACACCTCTCGTGCTTTTGAGAGGCATGGTCGTGTCATGACGTGGCCATTCTTTGAGGAGTGCTTTCTGGGCCGATACTTTCCCTATGATGCGCAGGAGAGGAAGCAGGGAGAGTTTGATCGTTTGGTACAGGGCTCGATGTCTGTTGATGAGTACCTGGCTAAGTTTAATGAGCTAGTGAAGTTTGCACACTTCCGGATGGTTCCTCCTACTCCGTTATTTCTGGCAGCTAAGTTCCGCAGGGGACTTAGTGAGGTGATTGCTGAGCATCTTGCTGGTGCTGCTTCGAGGGACTTTGGTACACTGGTTCAACAGTGTAAGGACATCGAGGATGTTTGTGTGGCAAGCAAGGCCAAGAGGGCCAAGGTTGAGGAGAGCAAGGGAACAGGTGGTTCCACTCCTGCTCCTACTTCTTGGAAGGACAGGAGGTTTGCTGATAACGGCAAGGGAAAGCAGTTAGCGACTAGGCAGGCGCCTGGTCAGTTCAAGAGAGCTACTTCACATCAGGGGAGTTCTGCTAGGCCTCCTACCACTCCGTGATGTTCAGGATGTGGGAAGGAGCATGTGGGACGCTGTGCTACGGGGCAGTTGCTGTGCTTCAAGTGTGGCAAGGAGGGCCACTTCTCTAGATATTGTCCATCGTCGACGGCGAGAGCTGCAGCTGTTCAGGAAGTTCCTTTGCAGATGGTTCCGATGGCATCTTCTTCAGCACCTGCAGTGCCACCTTCTGTTGGGAAAGTGTATACGCTGGATAGGCAGCAGTCGGACCGCGCTCCGAACCTTGTCAGAGGTACTGTGTCTATTGGCGATTCTTTTGTGGATGCTATCTTTGATTCCGGGGCTACTCATTCGTTTGTTGCTACCCCGATTGCTTTGGGGCTTGAGTTGCCCAGTGCTGTGCTTTCTCCACCGTTGCGGGTGACTACCGCCACCGGAGAGATTTGTGATTCTACCACTATACATCGCGATGTAGCGTTTCAGTGGGATGGCCGTGAGTTCTCGGTAGATCTGATAGGATTGTCGATGGCCAACCTTGAGATTATTCTGGGCATGGATTGGTTGTCTAGAAACTGTGCTTTGATTGATTGTTGTGCAAAGCGAGTGGTGATGTCTCCGTGTGATTCCACAGCTAGTTCCTCGCCATACATTTCACTGCTGCAGGCCAGGAGAGCGCTGCGAGCAGGGGCATTGGGTTATGTCATGTTGGGTGGTTTGGTGAGTGGGACACAGGAGGATATCACTGGCATTCCTGTGGTGGGGGAGTTCCTTGAGGTGTTTCCTGAGGAGATTCCTGAGTTTCCGCCACAGCAGGAGATAGAGTTCTCCATTGACTTGTTGCCCGGTGTGGGGCCGATTTCTTTAGCTCCTTATCGGATGTCGCCACCGGAGTTGGCTGAGCTGAAAAAGCATATTGAGGATCTTTCGGCGAAAGATTTCATTAGACCGAGTGTATCTCCTTGGGGAGCACCGATCATCTTCGTGAAGAAGGACGGGACAATGCGATTGTGCACCGACTACAGGCAGTTGAACAAGGTGGCAATCAAGAACAAGTATCCTCTTCCTCGGATTGATGATCTGTTGGATCAGCTCAGGGGTGCTTGTGTGTATTCCAAGATTGATCTCCGGTCCGGATACCATCAGATTCGGGTGAAGCCGGAGGATGTCCCGAAGACCGTGTTTCGTTCGAGATACGGTCATTTTGAGTATTTGGTGATTCCGTTTGGACTCACAAATGCGCCGGCAGTGTTCATGGATTATATGAACATGATTTTCCAGCCGTATCTGGATCAGTTTGTGATTGTGTTCATTGATGATATTCTGATCTACTCCAAGACTGAGGAGGAGCATGTGGAGCATCTGAGGATAGTTCTGCAAGTGCTGAAGGAGAAAAAGCTTTATGCTAAACCTTCCAAGTGTGAGTTTTGGCTCAAATCAGTCAAGTTTCTGGGGCATGTGATTTCAGCAGATGGTGTTGCAGTGGATCCCAACAAGATTGAGGCCGTGTTGGATTGGGAGAGACCCAAGACAGCTACGGAGGTGAGGAGCTTCTTAGGTTTGGCAGGTTACTATCAGAGGTTCATCAAGGGCTTTTCCACGATGGTTCTCCCTTTGACTCGCCTTACCCGAAAGGAGACTCCATTTGTGTGGACTCACGAGTGTGAGGCGTGCTTCCAGGAGTTGAAGGAGAGATTGACTTCTTCACCTGTGTTGATCCTTCCTGATCCTGAGGAGCAGTTTGAGCTTTACTGTGATGCTTCTGGAAAGGGGCTGGGCTGTGTGCTGATGCAGTCTGGTAGAGCTGTTGCTTTTGCTTCGAGGCAGTTGAAGCCTCATGAGGAGAACTACCCGACTCATGATTTGGAGTTGGCTGCTATTGTGTTTGCTTTCGAGATTTCGAGGCATTATCTTTTTGGTTTGAGGTTTGTGGTGTTCAGTGACCACAAGAGTTTGAAGTACATGTTCGACCAGAAGGAGATGAACATGAGGCAGAGGAGATGGATGGAGTTCATAAAGGACTATGACTTTGAGCTTAGGTATCATCCTGGCAAGGCCAATGTGGTAGCCGATGCTTTGAGTCGGAAATCCAGTAGTTCATCCAGTTTGCTACCTGGTAACTTCGATGTGGTTGAGAAGTTCCGCCACTTGGCAGTGACCGCTCCGTGTGCGAGCGTACTTCTCGGGTTGGAAGCATCAGATGTCGTCAACGAGCTGTTAGAAAAGATTAAAGAGGCACAAGTTCAGAGAGAGTGTCTGGATTATGTGAAGAACCAAGACGGTGTGTCTTGGAATGATGATGGATTGCTTTTGTTCCAGCGGAGGATTGTGGTTCCTCGAGGTCCGTTGACAGAAGAGATTATGGCAGAAGGCCATAAGGGTCAGTTTTCTATCCACCCTGATGCTACTAAGATGTATCAAGACTTGAAGAAGAACTTCTGGTGGCCGGGCATGAAGAAAGATGTTGCTATCTTTGTGTCCAAGTGTTTGGTTTGCCAGAAGGTGAAGATTGAACACCAAAAGCCGTCTGGTAAACTTCAACCTCTTGAGATTCCGGAGTGGAAATGGGAGAGCATTTCCATGGACTTCGTTGTGGGTTTACCGAAGACTCAGGTTGGCTGTGACTCGATATGGGTCATTGTGGACAGACTGACGAAGTCTGCCCATTTTCTTCCAGTGAAGGTGAGCTTCACTACAGAGCAGTTGGCCATATTGTATGTTCGCGAGATTGTGCGGCTTCACGGGGTGCCCGTGAGTATCATCAGTGATAGGGACCCGAAGTTCACATCTCGGTTCTGGGAGGCGTTGCAGGGAGCTTTTGGTACGCAGTTGAGATTGAGTACCACCTATCACCCTCAGACTGATGGACAGACTGAGCGGACTATCCAGACCTTGGAGGACATGTTGCGGGCTTGCACGTTGGAGCAGGGCTCGGCATGGGATAGGTACCTTCCATTGGTAGAGTTTTCGTATAACAATAGTTCCCATGCTAGCCTGGGCATGGCACCCTACGAGGCGCTCTACGGTAGGAGGTGTCGTACACCTACCTGCTGGTCGGAGGTTGGGGATCGTGAGTTGTTTGGCTTGGATTTTGTCCAAGATACCACCCTGCAGATCCAGATGATCAGGGAAAAGCTGAAGCAGGCGCAGAATCGTCAGAAGAGCTACTACGATGTCAAGCATCGACCACTGGAGTTCAGTGAGGGTGAGCACGTGTTTGTGAGACTTTCACATGTCACCGGTGTTGGACGGGCACTCGGAGTGAGGAAGCTGAGCCCGCGATTTATTGGGCCATACCAGATTCTTGGTAAAGTAGGACCTGTTGCCTACCGGCTTGCCTTGCCTCCGAACCTGGCCAACATCCACGACGTGTTTCACGTGTCTCAGCTTCGGAGGTACATAGCAGATCCTTCGCACGTGGTGCAACCGGATGATGTGGAAGTTCGGGAGAACTTAAAGACTCCCGTAGGTCCACTAAAGATTCTCGATCGTGGCGAGAAGCAGCTGAGGAGCAAGATCATTCCGATGGTCAAGGTGCAGTGGACCGGAAGGACTCCTGAGGAGTGTACTTGGGAGCGAGAGGACGAGCTTCTCCGGCAGTACCCCGAGTTTCGACCAGGTATGTTTCTGATTTTGAGGTCAAAATCCTAAAAAGGTGGGGTGAATGTAAGAACCTGCACCGTTAATTAAGGAATTTAATTAATAAATTACGAGAAAATACGAAATGATTCCATAATTGACCCTAATAATTATTTATGAGGCTTAATAATCGTAATAAGTGATTAAGAATGCTGAAAGTCGCTTTTCGGAAGAAAAATGCAGATACCAGTTATGCTAGTCGGTATAAATGCGTGCCGAAAAAGTATCCCAGAAAATTAATGTAAGTGCATGATAATTACTAGAATAATATGTAGGACTTGTAAAACGAGTTTCAAGTCCAGATAATGAGAACTGGTGCTGGAAACCGGTACTGGCTTGGAAAAGCGCGTACCGGAAAAATGCTCAGAAAATTATAAGAAAAATATGATAAATCTTAGAAAATTATGTAGTTTCATAATCCAAAGTTTGGGATTAAAATGCTAAGCGTAGAAATTAAAGTTAATACTGTGTGTTATTTGGGTAAGTGGCTATAAATACCCTTGTTAAGGGCACAAAGCCCTAGGTTTTCTGTTGCTACGTGACTGCTGGAGTGGCTGGTCAGTTGCTACTGTTCCATTGAGCTTTCTTCACCATTTTGGAGATCAAGTGTCAATTTTGCTTGGTTTCTTCACCTCCAAACACTTGAGCCTTGTGTGAGTGGTCATTGTGAGTGTGAAAGGAGCACCTTTTCTGAGTTGTGGTGGTTGTGGGAGCTGAGGTGTTTTCTGGTTTGGTGGCATTCTTGTTGAGGAGTGTTGTGCTTGGCTTGTGAGGCTTCAAGGAGCTTCATTTGTGAAGAAAGATCCTTGCTTGGGTGGTATTTTCGTACACCCTTGAATCAGCACCTTCGGAGCTGATTGTGAGCTCCAAGAGCACCTCCAACCTCTGTTTTGAGCTTTGGTAAGCCTTGTCACCTTTGGTCTTGAGTCTTTGAACTTAAAAATGAAAGCTTGATGCATGTTAAGGCTTAAAGATGATAACTTGTTGTTGAGTAATGTTGAACACACCTAGAAATGCATGTTTAGGTGCTTTAAATCGTTAAAAACCCAACCTTGGAAGGATATCTTCACGAAATGCATTTTCTGCATTCTGTCGTGAAATATCCGGATATGTGCCCGATGAATATCCGGATATGTGATATCCGGATATGGGTTTTGAGTATCCGGATACTAGGTATCCGGATATGGGATTCTGGATATCCGGATATTGCATATCCGGATACGTCCAGTGAGATTAGTATTGACACGGTGTGTAGGTGTACCGGGGTGAATGCAAGTGGTACTTGCACGGTGTGTAGGTGATAGACGTATACCTGCACTGTCTCTGGCCAGTAGATTAGTATTGACACACATGGCATGATTATCTGCTGCATTGCATTGTTTTTGAAATGATAAATGATAAACTGCTTTTGAACTTATATTGCACATGTAAGTGAGCTTGGGGTGGAAGATCCTTGAGGACTCACTGACTTACTGAGATTTCTAGATTAGAGATCTTACCCCACGTTTGGGGACTGCTTATTTCAGGATCAGGTAGTATGGGTACTGATGCCTCAGGCGGCAGGAGGCCGGAGCTTAGCTGATTATGTTGTTTTACTGCTTATGTTAGCATGACTGGATTTGGATGCTGTTTATGTTTTCCGTTATTTTGATATGTTGTTGTTGAGACTGATGTTGGGCATGTTGCCTTATTTGAGTGAGCATGGGGATTGTCCATGATTCTTTCTGTTAGTACTTGTAGTTTGGAGTTGTATAAACTGTTAGATGGTCCGGTCTGCATTGTTGTAGTTCCGTGACTAGAGCCACACTTATATTATCTATGTTATGAGGTATTTCAGTTAGCTGTTTTATTGCAATTACATACAGGCGACGTTTTATTAATTGATTATTAAGCAAGTTGGTAATGTTAATGACATCATAATTGAAAAGAAAAAGTAATTCCGCATTTTAATTAAGCGCAACTTAATACGATATTATGATAACATTACCGGATATATACGGGGTGTTACATTTACTACGTAAATAACTAATCACAGTAGTATGAAACCTTCAGCCCTGGAAAACGAAAAAAAGAGAATTAGTATACAAAAACTGAAAACTAATTCATAGCAACTTCCTTGTAAAGTAAACAAAAATAATAATAATATAACATTAGCTACATATATGAACGAAGAAAAAAAATGTAGGAAAGAACCACACAACATGAAATACAACGAAACCTTCTGCCCTACAAAACGAAAAAAAGTGAATTAGTATACAAAAAATGAAAACTAATTCAGAGCAAATTGTTTATAAAGTAAACAAAAAAAATAATAATATAACATTAGCTACACATATGAACGAAGAAAAAAAATGTAGGCAAGAACCACACAACATCAAATACGATGAAACCTTCCGCCCTACAAAACGAAAAAAAAAAGAGAGTTAGTATACAAAAAACAGAACACGAATTCATAGCAACTTGTTTATAAGGTAAACAAAAATAATAATCATACAACATCCGCTACACATACGAACGAAGGAAAAAAAATGTAGGCAAGAACCACACAGAATGAAATACGATGAAAACTTCTGCCCTACAAAATGAAAAAAAGATAATTAGTATATATATAAAAAAATCGTAAAGATTATTTACGTCTTGTTTATAAGAAGATAGCATTGCAAAGATCAACAAACATTTTCCTCAATCCTGGCACGTTTGCAGAAGAATGACCTTCCATTAAAATATGAAACGAATCGGAGAAAGCCAAAGAAAACAAAAAATAATACCAACACAACAACCCCTACAAACAGAAATGAAGAAAGAAATCGTAGGCAAGCTAAAAAAAAATAAGAAAAACAACTTCTCTATTTATACAAAATGAATGCCACCCAAAACTCTCCAAATCTTTTCCCACCATCCATATTTTAAATTCAAAATTTGAATTTTAGATCAGATGAGCAATTCCAATGTAAAAAGCAATTAAAACAGCTGAGTCATTCCATTTCAAAATTTGAAATTTTTAGATCAGATGAGCAATTAAAACAGCTGAGTCATTCCATTTCAAAATTCGATTTTTAGATCAGATGAGTCATTCTAATTAAATGAGCAATCAAAATTCGAATTTCAAAATTGTAATGTAAAAAGCAATTAAATCAGCTGACCAATTCCAATGTGATGGAAAGTGGGACATTCAATGCTTTGTCTGCCACCACAAATGGTCATTTAATTATTCGATTTAAAAATTAAAATTAAAATTTTAAAAGAATTTTTTTTTCCAATTTACCCAATAAAGAAAGTTTGTATATGGCATGTAGTGTGAATACAATTTGTAGAATTAACCAGGGAGTGACACTTGGCAAAACTTTCCAACATTGAACTCTCCTTTATATTTATATATATATATATATATATATATATATAGATGAGTATGCCGAGTCAGCAAATTGGGCTTATGATATAAGTTTGATTCATCATATGGATGTTTCTATTTTTCATTTAATTTTCTATTTGCATATAATTCTCGTTTGTAAAGCAAACGTGTGGCATTAATTTATATTTTTTTTTGTTAATTTATTATTATTATTGTTATTAACTAGTTAAGTGTGAAAAGGAATCTAGTTCATGAGGTGCAGACAAATGACATTTTTTGTCCTCATTATCATTATTATTAACTGATTAAGTGTGAAAATGAAACTGATTTATGGATCTAAAGTCGACACCTGACATTTTTGTCCTCTTGTAATTTCACCATTCTAGTTATATATAGATAGATATGTTGGAGCTCCTCCACCGGTTCCCATGAAACATCTTCGGGCACCGTATTATGTTTAAATCTTATTTCTATCTAATTTGACAAATTATATTTCTATTTTTACTATCTTATTTATTAATGTATATTTGTATTTAAATATATTTCATATAGTTATGATTTGATTTTTTTTTTTTTTAAAGTATGATTCTTATATCTACGTTCACAGCAAGACTCGATTACACAAGATATGATTTAATTTAATTTGTTTTTAGTAAAGTTGATTCTGTTATATATCTGAATCTTATCAGTCAATACAATTTAAGATATACGATTCAAAAAATAAAATCTACAATTCAAATTTGATTGCGATTCAATAATATTTCTTATAAGATGAGAAACACGTTAGTCTAGCTTTCATAGCGGTTTCTCTTTCTCTCTTGCTTTGCTTGTGTTGAAACAGGAACGAAGAAGACCAAGATGACATTGAAGAATAGGAAGGAGATGAAGCTAACAATCACACTCCCTGACGAGTTGATAGATGAAATTCTGTTGAGGTTGCCGGTGAGATCTCTCTTGCGTTTTAAATGTGTGTGTAAGTCATGGCTCAATCTCATTTCCAATCCCAAATTTGCAGAATCCCATTATGAATTAGCCGCAGCACCCACACACCGTCTTGTTAAACTAAAGGATGAAGGTTCTTTAGAATCCATAGATATAGAGGCACCGGTTCATGATGAATCTGCTGTAGCATACCTCACTCCTCCACAGTCATCATCATTATATAATCTTCGAATATTGGGTTCTTGCCGAGGGTTTATACTTTTAAGGTATATTGGGGATGGTGATCTCATTGTATGGAATCCATCAACCGGTGCACAGAAAACAATATCTTGCTCTCGGAGTCCCAAGTTTCTATATGGTTTTGGATATGACTCATCAACTGATGACTACTTGGTAGTTATTGCTAATTTGAAAACTCACATGAAGTTTTTCTCCTTGAAGACCAATTCATGGAACAAAGTTAAGGGTATCAGTTTTCCACATTTAGATATTGGGTTGGTATTCAGAGCTGGGTTACTCTTGAATGGTGCACTTCATTGGTTGACTTTCTCTAATAAAACTGGTACAAATGTTGCTGTGATAATTGCCTTTGATCTGATTGAAAGGAGTTTATCAGAGATTCCTGTGCCACATGATTTTACCGCCTCGAACTTTTTATTTGAAATTTGTAATTTCATGGTAATTGGAGGATGTCTCGGTCTTTGTTGCCGGGGCGTTTGCTGGGTGATGAAAGAGTACAAAGTGCGATCATCTTGGACCAAATCCGTTGTTTCATCTAATCGGTGCGTTCCTTTTAATTCTGATTTGCCGCTATGCTTCACCAAAAGTGGTGGAATTGTTGGATCAGATGCCACTGGAAAATTAATGAAACATGATGACAAAGGAGAGTTGCTTGAGATTTTCAGATATGATGTACAATTTCCACACCAATCTGCTATTTATAGAGAGAGTCTACTATCATTCCCTGGTGACTTTGCGGAAGCGAGGGAGGATGAACAGCGATAGACAAGAAGAATTAGGGTATGCAATATTTTCCCATCTTTTTTACTATTCATCTTGCATTATGTAAAATGAAACGTTATATGCAGAATGCATGATACATAGAAAATGATATCTTGACCTATCTTGTGTACTCTCCCCTTCCTGGCTAATAATATATTTATTTTCTATAGAAAATGATTAGTGAAATTGCAAGAATAATCAAAGACAAGGCAATCTGAGTGGAAAAAACAACTAATGTTTGGAGTAAAACAATTAGGATTTCCAGTGATATTTTATAATTTCACAATTTCAAGTAATGTTATTTGCATCATGTACATCTTCATGCATATGGTGCAGTAGTTTTGTTAGGTTGGACAAAGAATTAAGGGAGTTATAAATTTTTGATTTTATTCATGATTTTAATTTTGGATTATGTAATTTGGACGTGCTTGCAGAATACATCAACCTATTTGGTTGTTGTTCAAGATTAGTGAGATATAATCCCTATGGACCAAAGAACTGCTCCAGCACTTTCCTATGCAGTGACAATGGCATAGAGCAATTGCAGGCATCAATCTATAAGTCGACTTTCATTCCCTGAGTTACAAGAATGGCTAGACATGAATCTTCTCGATTGGGTTTTTCAGTATTTAGCAGTGTAGACTTACATTGACTATAGATACATTTTCAAGCAGTCAAGATACATTTTGAATAAATTACAAGTTGCATCTAGCTCGGGTGGTTTGTAACTTTACTTGAGTTGTTTTGGACAGATTTGTTTTGCTTTCATGGCTTGTAATGATTTATCTGTTACTTGATTCTTTTTTTTTCTTTTTTTTGGCATTTGGATTATTTATAAATTAAGAGTATGCAGATGTGGAGCTTCTTGGACTGGGTTCATTCGTATCATCAATTAGTTGGATTTGTTTATGTTGCTTGTAAAGTGACAATAGTTATCTCATTCCCTAACTGTTCTGCATGATCTGATCTAGCTACTTTAAGGTTCATTTGTCTTTTTCTTAAAACATGCCAAATGTATTTCTTTTTTCTTTTTTCTTTTATTTGAGTGGAAAATAGTGCTTGTTCACTCTATTATGGATTACCTGTTGTACTTCAATAGTGTGTATAGTGAAGATTGGTTTGATTTCCTGGTGAAGTGTAAGGTGCAGTGGTTTAGGTTGCTGAAGTGTGAATTCTGAACTTGTCTGTGTTGTGTTGGGATTATTGTGATTGGAAATTTAGGATTTTTTGTGCTAACATTTACTGGTGCTGTTTGGTTTCAGTGAGTGATGCCAAGTGCATTAAACATAAAAAGAAAATTGCTGTGTTTGAAAGATACAGTGTCATACACTACAATTGAATATGGGATAGTGGAGTGGTCAATTGTTGCTATATATGGGTAAAAAACATTGATTTATTTGGGTTCATATTTTCATTGATGCACTTCTCAACTATTGGTTGCTGTACTATAATGTTTTTGTTTTGGGAAATTGCTTTGTTATTGAATGCCTGCTTCTGTGCCTATGAATGATAATTTTGGCATTTTTTTCACTTGTATTTTCTATTAATTTAGCTTTGGTCTTTATATGCTTAGTTTCATCTTTACATGCTTAATATTTTGTTTTTCTGTTACTTAAGCCTTAATTTATTCTTGATTGGTTTTGTCGGTTTTGTCTTGCATGCATAAATACTTATTATGTTTATTTGAGTAGATGAAAAATAAAAGGATTAAAAATTGTGATAAAAATCACTTCATACTTGCTTTGTATGAATTAACTCATCTACACTGCTTCCTACCAATTTTGATCATTCTTCTAGCATGAAAGCAAATTTCCTGCACTCTACTGTGTTACTAGAAAGTAGAAATAAAACTTTTGGTCATACTCAAATTTTGCAAACTTCTCCAACTGCTACAAATTCGGGTTCATAGATTTTTTAAACTGGATTTTTGAACCCGTTTTTCTGAAATCTGAATCTATATGCTTACTCCTCTCATGGGAAATCTAAATATATTAATTGTCCACTAACATATACCTAGGGACACACCTCTTCACCATAAACCTTTCATTTTCTATTTTTCTTTTATTTAATTTAAAACTTATCCAACATTTTCCATGGAAAAAAAATCTTACAACTAATGTCTCAGTTTTCGCTTCCTCTAAACAAGCACGTGGAAAATTTGTCAGCATCATTGGACCGATAAGGTAGTGTAAGTTCATAAACATGTTAACAATTCAATAACTGATAGCAATTTATGAATAACTCATAAGGGAGTGTAACTGATACCAATTTATGAATAACTGATAAGGTAGTGTAAGTGCTTCAATTGGATGAAGCACTGCTCCCATGTAAACAGCTACAGGCCTACAGCCTTCAAAGCTTTTGTTTGTTTTTCATTGACTTCAACGAATGCCATGTGCATAATCTTTGAAATACAATTTTTTTCTCAAGATAGATTTTGACAGTTCCGTTAGGCCATGATATATTAAAGCCACCATTTATCCTAACTCTTTCAATTTTTTATTATTTATTTTTTAAACTTCAAACCTGCATGAAAATTAACACTATTACATACTATAATATTTTATTACACTGAATTAGAAGCATAGGTAAAATTTTGCTAATATTTATTGAAAATTGTAATATTCATCGAACCAAATGTAATATTTATAATATATTTTGCTAATTAGTTGGTTTATTATTTTTTATACTTTATAAATATCACAAGAGATAAAATTATCTCTTATAATTTCAAAATGAAGTCACTTTGGGGTTTAGAATAAAAATAAAGGGAAAATTTATTTTCATCCCTTGTGGTTTAACAGTGTATCACTTAATTCCTTGTGGTTTCAAACTTATCATTTATACCCATTGTGGTTAAATAAGTTTATCATTTAACCTCCTTTGATTTCAAACATTCACTTAGGCCATCGTGGTAATAAAAATATATCACTTAGACTATGATGGTCTTATAAATATAAAATTCTTTATTTTTTCTAACTTCTATTTGATATAGTTATGATATTATCAAATAAAATTTTAATAAAATTAATTATTAATCATTATATTTAAAAGATATATAAAGTTATTTATTTTGAAATTATTTTAAAAATCATCTTAAATTTTTTCATTTATGTTAAAAAGTATATTTAAAATTAAGAATATCATTCAAGATAAATTAAATACATACTAGTTAAATAAATTATTTATTTTAATTTTTTTAAATATTATAACAATATCAAATAAATAAAATAAAATAAAATAATATTTGACTTAAATTTATTTTTATGATAAAAATATAAGACTATAAGATTTAAATGCCTATCATCTAATGAATTTAATTCAAATAAAATAAAATAAATTATTTATTTTAATCATGAATCAAACGCATATATGATACATTTAAATAAATGTATTGTGTGTGTGAAAGACCACATACATTTTTATAACCACAATAGGTACGTAATACTTTGAAACCTCAAGGGGCTAAATGATACATTTTTGTAATCACAATGAATCTAAGTGACAAATTTAAAAACATGGGGTCAAATGATAAACCATGTAACCACAAGGGGTGAAAATAAAATTATCCCAAAAATGAAGCATATTTTAGTAAAATATATGTTATAATAGGAAAGTAAAATTTTTAAATATCCTTTATTTTTTTATTTTAAACCCTAAAACAACTCATTTTGGAATTACAAGAGATAATATTATCCTGTTCTGCCCTTGGCAGATGTACCCAATTGGGATTGGATGATTGATCTATGATCCAGGCGTCTTCTCTGGATATCTATGAGTTAGGTATCTTGAGGACAGCTGATCACACATTATCTAATGGCCTTAGCCTTGGAAGAGGTGTGTGTGTGTACTGTCTTGATTGTGTGTATCAGTAAAAAGAGATTAGGTCATACCTGTAGCGTCCAGCTCCTATTTATAATGCTTACCTGTGGGCCTGCGCTGATCGTGGGCCTTGCTGATCATGGGCCTAATCCTGGTCCATAACAGTTGCCCCCCAGCCCGGTGTGCTGAGCCTTCAGGATGCCGGGATGTAAGCCAAGTAGCAAAGCCTTCAGCGTGCTGGGGTGTAAGGCCGAGTAGCAGAGCCTTCAGGATAACGGAGTAAAAAAAAGGGTGCCTAGGTAATCGCAACAGATCCTCCTTTTGCAAGCAATCATTACAACCTTCCACGTGGCCCTCTCATATCTACACGACGTGTGCCATTACGCCCGCTTGAGCCGTTGGCATTTATTGCGACTGCCCCAGCGTCCTTTCAACCGTCTTTTCCCCCGAAGTTACCCTTTTACCCTTGACCTTTGGTTTCGCGGGTTTCGTCTATTTGATTTGTGCCTCTTCCTTTCTTACATTTTTACTTGCTGTATTACGCATTGCGCGCTGTCTAAACTCCTCCAATATTTCCTGCATTTCGTTCCACGAGGTTCCCACCATCTACTACCTCTCACATCCTTTACTTACACCAGGTATGTGCTTCAACCTACCTTATCTTTCCTCCTCTCTTGCTTTGATTTTCCTTTTGCTCGAATGCATGTTTGTCAAGGGCGCATTTTCTGTTTCTGGGTATGCTTGTTTAAGCTACGCGTACATAGGTATATACCCTTCAGGATGCCTTGCTTGGGTATTTTGACTGCAAGTTGCCTTTCTGTTAACTTACCCACCTGTTTATGCCTTGCTCTCCCCTTAATAGCATGAGCGGGGGGAATTTACACGGTAGAAGGACGTCCACATGCCCCCGCATTTTTTGCCGTAGTGATGAGATCCTACGAGAGGAGGAAGAACAAGCCATACAGGATAAGGATAGATATGTCCAGAGCCTCCCTCCCGGAGCGAGGTTTTGGTTATACGGTGCACCTCGGACTCAGGACGAAACCCAGGCCGCCCTGCTTAGAAGCTACCGCGGTGGTAGAAGCAGAGGAAGTTCTCCATCCCGTCCTCCCTTACGAGGACGTCGCCAACGATCTGGTCGAATCTCGGCCGTTCCATCCCGACGCTCCAATCCAAATCTAGGTAGAGGCTTAGGTCCTGCCAATTCGTCTTCTAATCTGGCCCCAGGCCTTACTCGGGTTCCAGTTCCTGTTCAGTCCGAAACCACCATCCTAGGTGCTAAGAACATAGATCCGTGTTTTAACTGTGTCTATCTTAGCAGCCGATTTATTGAAAGAGGGAACGATTTTATGGCCGATGTGGTGCTAGGGGGATGCACCCATTATCCCGGATTACCAGATCCTGCCTCTTCCTCCTTGTCTTCCTCTAATGATTCGTCCAACTCTTCCCACAATAGCTTGTTTAGCACAGGTACGTACACTTTTTGTCACGTACTGTTACTGTTTTTAATCCCCCACTTTTGCTGTTCTAGGTTTTGATGGGGTCCCCTTCTGCAGAATTTTCCCCTGAAGTGACATCATCCAGCCGTGGCCGAGAAGCCGACGTCAGCCCTGCCGAGCAAGGCTCTTCTGCGGTAGATACGACTCTTCGTAGGCAATTCCCCTGGGTGACCGAGGAGGTGCTTAGCTTCCGATCATACATGACGACGGAGGAGATCTCCGGGCTTCCCATAGGCAACCCAGTGGGATTTGACACTTTCTGCCCTGCCGAAGACGAACCCGTCTGCTTAGGCCGGAATCCCGAAGAACCACCATTTTTCTTCTGCTACTATGACTTAATCACCAAAATTGGTATCCGTTTTCCATTTTCCGCTTTTAAAATTCAACTACTGAATCACCTTCTCCTTGCCCCCACACAAATTCACCCCAATGGTTGGGCTTATATTGTTGCCTTCGAACAACTATGCACCTCGTTGTCCGTGTCCAGCACGGTGCCTCTTTTTTTTTACTTTTTTAATATATACACTCCTCGCACCGGGTCTGAACCTGCCGAGCTCAAGGGATGGACCAGCATCCGGGGTCGTAGTGGAAAGAAATCAGAATCCAAAAGGTTGTTTTCAGTATATAGTGACTCCTTTAAGGACTTTAAAGGTGCATTCTTTAAGTTAGTTGCCGAGGTTGATGCCAAGCCGTGGTTTCTTCATGAGAACGGGGAAGGGAGATTCCCCCTGTATTGGTCATTTGATCATCACCTGCGGAAGCCGGCAGACTACCGGTTGAGTTTGTCAACCGAGGAACATTTAGTTAATATTTCTGTAGAGAGCGTGATTGTTTGATTTGATGGTGGGCCAAATCCTGCTGAAATTATGCGCTTAAAAAAGGCCTTACACCAAGAAACTGCGTCTGAAATTGTCATTAGTGGATGGTGCTTAAAAAGGGAACGTAGGTTAATAGAGTGGTTTAAGAAAGTAAACTTATTTCCTTCACTTTTCAAAATTTTCCCTTTCTTACTCCCAAACACGGACGGACTGGTTAGTTGACATTCTGCAATATTTACAGGGGCAGCTAATCTAACAAAGCTGCTTATATCTAAACCAACATATTATTATTATTATTATTATTAAATGATAAAAGCCTTAAAGTGTGGGATTTTTCCTTGATAAAAGGCTTATTACACGGAACCAATATGTTATTACCAAAATCACATAATTAATTATAGTTGGAGAAAAAAATGTAATGTTTGAAAAATAAATATGTAACTAATAAAATATAATAACAGAAAAATATTTCTTTGTTACTGCAGATAAGTTATCTGTATTTACTCCCAAAACGACGTCGATTTGGTATTGAAATATTAAAAAATTATAATTATAAAGACTATTATAATCTTGAAATAATTTAAAATTATAAAAACACATTGATTTTCGTCCCAAAACAACGTCGTTTTAGGCTCAATGCAGATAACTTATCTGCATTTACTGCAGAAAAAATGAACCCATATAATAAAAAAAAATTTACATCTCTTATTTCATAAGTCGTTTTACATAAACACGGTGTCATTTTGCATTTTTTTTTATAGAAATTATAGTACTATAATCGTAAACAAATGATAAAAAATAAAATATAAGGGGATATGTGTGTAAGTGTATGAGGAATCGAGGATGATATGACTTAGTCACCTTTGCGAAATTAGTAGCGTGATGTTACTTTTAATAGTCTATAAGTGTCTACTCTCATAATTATAATCTACAAGTTTCCTTTCTGTTTTTTGGGCTGTTTGTTAAGTATACTAAAAAAACAAAAGGATAGCCCAATACGGGCAAAGAATGAACCCATATAGTAAAAAAAGAAAAACACTTATTTCATCACATGGAACATCAAGGCAACATTTAGTTACTTACCACATAAATGCATTATAGATAATATTTCTGGTAATTCATTATGAAATAGGACGCCAAATGCATACACGTACAATATGTAGCGTTAAAAGTAAATATCTACATTTATTCCACAAATACACAATAACACAACATGACTTTGATATTCTGATACTTTCGCCCTGGAGCCAAGCTATAACCACGCATAATCCTCCGTAACCTGAAAAATCAAGGAACACAATTAATAATAATCCCAACAGGGACGTGAAGGCGCAATATATTTGAAATCAAGAAATCCACTTTCGCGATTAGAATTTCTTTAAATATTAAATATTATTTGGAGTACCAGCAGTGGCGGAGCCAGGATTGGAGGGGAAGGGGGGCGAAAATTAATTTTTTATCCTGCATAATATCAATGTTTTTTCTACCAATTGACCTCGTACCTTCATGGAACTCTATTTTCTTATCAAAATATTAACATTTAACAACATTTTAAAGACTGAAAAAATATACTATTGATTGGGTCCAACGAACATAAAATGTAGTTTAAAGCAATAATTAAAAAAAAAAAGAAAAAAGAATAGTGCCTTCATTCAACGTTAACATCAACTAAAACAATGTTTTTAACTATAACTTTTTTAACTAAATAAAAGATTGCAACTAAGTTGCCCCAAGAAGATAATCTTTTAAGTTAGAGTAAACTCATTTTCTCTTTATGAAACTACTACACAGAGAAACACAACTAAGCAAATGACAAGAGAGCAAAGCAAAAATGCGAAAGCTTTCATTAACCAAAACATAGCAAATGAAAATAAAAAAAGAAAATACAGAAAAGGATACACATAACACACACATTAGGTGAAGTGGAGGTAGATTTCAACTTGGATCTTAAACCAAAACTTTCAGAAAAGCATCTTTAACAATAACAACAATACCACGTCTAGCCTACAAGTGTATCAATTTTTTTTGTGGGGCCAGGGGGCGGCCGCCCACCCTAGCCTCCCCCTGGCTCCGCCCCTGAGTACTAGATCGAAATCAAATTTATTTTTTAATGTAAAAAAGGAATATTTTTTTAATTCAAGTAAGAATATTTAAGAAATTTTTTTTGAATATATGAATGAGGTATACAGTTAATTAAAATAAAACCTAAAAAATATAAATTATAAAAATATATTTAAGATTATAAAAAGATACATAGTTAGTTTTGATTTAAATTTAAAATTTAAAAGAGTAGAAAATAAAAATGTCACACGTTATTCATGAAAGTAGAATAGACTAAGAGATTAAATTATTTTAAAAGAATCTACTCTAATTTAATATATAAGATTAAATGAGTAGACTACTCGATCAGTCCACGATGATAAGATATAATCCACCCTTGTTCTTAAAGAAGTAAGGGTCATTCTCCTCGATATGCCATATAAACAGTTTTGGCAAATTTGTGATAAAATGGTCAGTTAACTTCCAAATGCGCGCTACCAATACATACAGCAATATATTTCACACCAAATTAGCAAATACATAAACGCGAGCGAGGACGATTTTAAAGGATTTGCATTCGTACGTCATTCATGAACACACTTGATACATATATAAGAGAGGAGCTAGCTAGGAACTGTATGTATAGTTTAGTAAAATACCTAGCTAATAAATGCTAGACTCGGAAGGAGCATCAGTGAGGAGGAGCTTCTTGAACTCCTCCACCTCCTTGGAACCCGACCCTGGCGGCTGGAAGACCTTCGTTTCATAAACCCCTTCCTTCCCATAATGATTTGCCTCCAAAACGATGAAGTATATGAAGCCAGCAACCACCTGACTCTTTGCACTTTTCACCCTCACAAACTCCAGAGCTGCTTTCTGCATTAGCATATTCACCATTACCAACTCAATCAGAATTACAAAAAAATAAAATAATCTAAAATTCAAATTAAAAAGAAAATCCAAATTAAAAACCTCTTTTTTGTTGTAGTCTTCAACAGCAAAGCGAGCAATTGCCTCGATCTCGGGGGTGATCGGGACTACCACCACCTGACCAGCTCCAGCTCCAGCTCCAGCACTGCCCCCCTTTGTTGTCATTTCTCTTTTCTCTGTTTTTCTTTCTCTTTTCTGGTTTTTGCTTCTCTACTGTATGTGTCTCTTCGATGTCAATTTATAGAGTTGCAGGAAGAGGAAGCACGTTGACGTACGGGATAACTTCCTCCTTTATCGTTTTGTTAGATGCATTTGGAGACACGAGATTTATTATTATGTCGACGCGGACAGTATCATATGTTTCACATTTTTTATAATTTTCTTTGAAGGTAATTAAGGCATTAATTGAGTGGAATATGATAGTACTAATATTACTATTGCATTCGAAATTGGGATAGACCTATCACTTTCCAACAAAAGTTAAATAAGAATCTCAACTAATTTTATCATTTTTCTCTTCTCAAGATTTTAAGCATTTTTCTCTATTCTTAAAATTCTGATCTAACGAAGAATAGTAATTAAATAAGAGAAAAATTGTTGGTGCTCCAGGTCCTATGTGATTCTTCTATTTAGTGAGTGATACTTGTACAAAAATTTATTTTTTATTTCTCCTCTCTCTTCAATTATTGTCTCATTCTAATTAGTTTGGACCACTGAATTAATGGTGGTTCAGGACCACCAAAATTCTTCTCTTAAATTGGCTAGAATTTTTTTTTTACCTAATATAACCCATCCCTTCAAACTTAACATCATGCAACTTATATTTTAGAGTAAACACCTTTTTTGGTCCATGACAATATCTACGAAATCCTTTTTAATCCCTGGCAATAAAAAAGGATCAAATTGGTCCCTAAAATTATGAAAAAAGGGCCATGTTAGTCCTTATGTCAACTCCTCTGTCACTAACGTGACCCTTTTTGCATACTGTTAGGGACCAATTTGATCATTTTTATTGCCAGGGACTAAAAAAGATTTCGTAGATATTGCCAGTACCAAAAAAAGGTGTTTACTCTATATTTTATCATCATCTCACTTGAGAATTGAGATTGAAGAAGAGATGCTCCGCGTCTTGCGCCACATGACCCACTTTCTAAAGCATTGGCATTGTCATAAATAATATAAAATAATCTGTCTTCACATTCAAATAATTCATTCTTTAATCTTTATACCCAACATGGTCTTATGCAGTGGCGGAGCCACCCAACAATTTAGGTGGTGTGAGAAAATTATAATTACGTAAATTTATCAAGAAATTTTTTTAAATATGAATTCTAGGATAGTGATCTAAATTATGTACTAGATAATATCACATAATATTGAAAATTCAAATGAACAATTATCATTGATTATATATCAAATAAAAAATATAAAAATACACTAAACTTTTTGATAAGCATTTCAAACATAAGAATTTCACTTTCCTTCCACAACATAATAAGTAATGAACAAAACATTGTCCTAAGAATATGAAAACACACAAATATAATAAGAGGAGGGATATTCTCACTACCAAAATTTTCCACTACCAACTTACTACCTATCTAATCACCATTAGATTAATATTTCCTCTCTCTTCAAAAACTTTTTGGTAGTTAGAATATCCTCACTCATATAATAATTATATGTATAATAAGCATTTTCCTTCGTCTCCTCTTTTATTTTCTCTATTACTTAAATTTTCAATATCTCTCGTTAGATAACATCGCCCTTGTTTGCAACAACCATAAGCACGAAGGAAAGTTCTCACATTTGGGAATTAGGTTTTTGACTATTCTTTGTGTTTCCAATAACGCAAAACACAATAGTTTAATAGACCTTCATATTCCATAACTATAGACCTGTTATTCATTTGGTTTCATGATTGTTATTTTGAAGGGTTAAGTGTGTATCTTTTTAAAGGACACAAATTGTGTCTTTTTAGTTTTTAACATTATGTCTTACCAGTAAGACATAGTTTTTAACATTATGTCTTACTTGCATTCATGAAAAGTTATTTTTCTCTCTCTACACGTCAGCTGAAGTGACCGGGGAAAGAGAAAAAAAAGCAATTTTTCATATTATAACTATGTTTTACCACTAAGATATAGTGTCAAAAATCAAAAGGACACAAGGTTCTGTCCTTTAAAAGGACAAATTGATAAGTGTCAAATATACTATGCTTTTAATATCAGATATAGTGAAAATAATAATTAATATAATTAAAAATATAATGTTAATTAATAAATCCAAAAGATATTAAGATTCTAACAACTAGATAAGATTCTGATATCTTTTCACACTGTTTCAGGTTGTTTCATAATAGAATAACAAATTACTAACCTGATAAAGATGAGTTGGGATCAGTTACAAAGGATAATGATCAAGAAAAATAAAGAATTAATCAAAATTAATCCTCAGCGAGCGGGTCTAGAAATTAGAAGGCCAAATTTTACCCTTTAAATACAACGCGAATGAAGCCGTGAAAATCATTCTGGAACGCGAAGGAAAAGTCAGAGACAAACACGAAGGCAAGAGCGAAAGAGGAACGCTAGAGCGATGCAGAGGAGAAGGGAGGAATCCAATCTGCATCATTGATCGTCTTCCTTAATCAAGTTTCATCATGAACTTTATTTATTTTACAGTTTATTATAATTCTGTCTTTATAATTATGAGTAGCTAAATTATTTTAGTAGTTAGGAAGATACAGAACCAATGGGTTCTTAGTTGATGTTTGTTTATTCTTATGAACTACATTCTTGTTTCTAAATTATGCAATCAATCTGATATTTATGCTTAGTTTTATTTATGACTTGATCACTCGTAGATAAACATATGAGTCATGTATGACAATAGGGATGTTGGTATGTGATTCTGATTGGTTGATTGCTGGAATTTACACGATCTAAGGATAGACTTGTGAATTTTATAACTGTGAGTTCTTGCGTTAATGCTTATTTTATGAAATAGTACTAAGGGATTAGGCTTTGGATTAGAATAAAGAATTAAATTACCAAGGGATTGTGATTTAGTCAATTATAGAAAGAGCTGTTAATAATTTAATCTTGAATGTAATCGTAAGAATAGGCAAACTCGTTAAGAAACCATTGAGGAAGTTGAATCCTAATTACGCCTTTTTATTAAAAATCTAAACTCAATTTCTAGTATTCTAAATTCTGAATTTAATTTCTAAAATATTAAAAACCAAAAATAGTTTTACAAATTCTGCTTTTAATATAATCTCAATATCCTCAAGAAAACCTTTAATGATCGATCCAACTTTGATTAAATAAATAAATTATTGCTTGGTCATCAGTCCTCGTGGGATCGACAACTCTACTTTATCACTTTATTACTTGTACGATCGGTGCACTTGCAGAGTTCGTCAACACAAATCTTTTTTCCTACTTTTAAGGGGTTTATTTAGTTTAATTGAGTCCAAATTTTGAAATAGGTCAACTAATCATTTTTATGATTAAGTTTAGAAGTCTTTCTTTTTTAAAATAATAAGAATAAGAATAAATAACATAACTAATTAGAATAAAGCAAAAAAAAATATACGAGATAAAAAATAAAAGAAGGTGAAACACAAAAATAACATACTGTACACGTTCTTTATTATTTGTATGTATTTAGATAGTTTATTGTTACTTTGTATTGAGCATTTGATTTTCTATTTAGGTGATGCCAAATTATAATTTGAATCTTGATTAATTATAATTAATTATGTAATATACATAATAAGTAAAAAAAAAAAAAAAAACCAAGCAGGTGCCAAGGCACCTGCTGACGCATGTGTGGCTCCGCCGCTGGTCTTATGTAAAGGGATATGTTAAAAGTATACTAAAATATAAAATCATTTATTACTCCAATCTTGTACGCAAACGAACCCTCAACCCTATTTTGATCCATCAAATGAGCCCCCAATGTATTCAAGATGGGAATAAATTCTCATTTTAGGTTAAAATTTCACATGAAAAATTTGTGTTTATATCTCTTCATAAATTTTTATTGGACCCTACCTTTGTAATGCTACTGAAGAGAGATAATAGAAACTCGTTAGACAATTAATGTGAAATTATAATGATATCTTCACATAGTTTACCCATTGGAAAACCTAACCCGCATATTCGTGAGCGGGAATAGAAATTATTTTCAATGCTATGATCTTTTAGCAGCGACTCTCACATGTTTGTCAGTGATCGTTCGCAATATTAGAGTTTTAACGGGAGACTTGCTGAGTAACAAACCTTTTTTGTTACATGCATGTTGATATGATTTTAAACTAATTTAAAGGCTCGGTTTACATTGTGTGCTATTGATATAATATTAAACAAATTCGTTCAACTACTATATCTTTCATAGGTCAATTTTGAACGCTGCTTATACGAGTACTTGGAATAAATTAAGATGGTTGGCTTGATGCAATATTTATGTGAGACATATGGGTTTATCTGATTTAACGGGACAATCTCCAGCTCACCACGCGTTGACATAAAATTTTAAACATGCAACTAAGTATCTTCATTGTATGCGTTATGCTGACAAGCTTCTTCAGAATTTGTAGAAAAAATGTTGAATGTCCCTTAAATTTCAATTGCAAAAGTCGATACAAAGTTGTTGAGGAAAATGTATATATAATTGTACACTATTACTATTATTACTCTGAATGCTCAATGCAAGAACAACTGCTTCTGGAAATAAAGAATTTGTGGTTAGTTAACGTATATAAATGATGGGAAATTAAATAAGTGTCTCATATTATATGAGACAAATTATTTTATGGAACATATAAAAAAGTGTGTGAAATTCACTTTTTTTTCTTTCTCTTTCTTTTTTTCAGTAGGTCCCAAGTAATTTTGTGTATGTTATATAAAACAAATTATCTCATATGACATAAGAAATATATTCCCAAAATGAATCTTAGACTTCACTTGGGTGTCTTGTGAATTGGGAGTTGGTGACGACATATTTGAACGCTTTTGCGTCCCTGTGCGCTGAAGTTGGGTTGATAAATTCAAAACCTATTTGTGTAAGGGAAACGCTTCCACTTTTATATATGGGTCCCTTTTTTTTATCCTTTGCTTCAAAAATAAAATAAAATCATTTTCTGTTCCCAATTATTAATATGTATTTTAGGGAGTACATAGTTATGAAATGATAATTGTTTTTTTTTTCTCTTTCTTTACGTCAGTTGACAATTTTTAAAGAAAAAAAAATAACTTTAATATTATCACTATGCAATCTCCAGAGTACATAATTATAATAGATTACATAAGTTTTTTTTTGCAACAAAATTATTTCCTTTATATAAAGCTAATATGAACACACTCTGACATACACTACGCGACAAAGGAATTATATTATTTATTACTGTCTTTAAATAATGCTAAGACTTTTTATACTAATAACTTTGAATGGGACATGTTCTTAATCATGCTAATTACTTAGATTAGTCAACTTGTAAGAAATATTCTTATAAGTTTGTTGAGCTGGACAAGAAACTTAGAGAAGAGTTCAAATCCGGAGAGAAATCCTAAAGAACACTTTTTTTTGGGTAAAAAAGAACACTTAATTTCTTAGAAAATGTGTAATGTATTTAACGATCGTGTAGTGTATTTTCATTTTTATATGTTGTTTCATTTATTTTCTTTTCCATTGTTGATTTGGTATAAGTCTACTTTTTATATTGTCTATCTTATCTCTTCACCAAGGACATTAGAGCCCACGTTATAAATTAATACCATTTTTTAATTGATTGACTTCTTAAAATGGCTTGCAAATCCGAAACTCAGTTGCAATATTTTTTTTTTTTAAGTCTAATAACTTTGTTTTCTTTGTCTTTAAGACTAATAACTTTGAATGGGACATGTTCTTAATCATGCTAATTACATGATTAGTCAACTTGTAAGAAATATTCTTATAAGTTTGTTGAGCTGGACAAGAAACATAGAGAAGAGTTCAAATCCAGAGAGAAATCCTAAAGAACACTTTCAAAAGATTTTAATGGATTATTTTTAGACAAAAAAATCCATTGGTATTCAATTAAGATTTTAATGGACTGAAAAAAAGTCACGTGGTATTCGATTAGGATTTTAAAAGATTATTTTAGAGTCCGTCCAAATCCATTGGTATTCAATTAAGATTTTAAACAATGGAAAAACAATCTTATGATATTCAAAAATCTAATAATTTTAATGAATTTTCTATTGGTGTGAATTTCGTGAGACTTTTTAGTAAGAAATATAAATATGATGTCTCTCTCACAATCTTACCCTAACCCTAGGATTTCTTGAGATTTCTCTATTGTAGTATTTTCTTCTCCCTTTGGCAGGTTGAACTGCTCGAAATCAGGTTCCGCCATGAGAGCTTCGTCAAAACTCAAAAATAGCATATTTTTGAGCGATTTTCATCACAAAATAACCCAGAAACAACAAACCAACGATATTTTAATATAATCTATCTCAAAAACAACATATTTTTTTGAAGTTTAAAAAATAATTTTTCAAGCTATGGGTCGCGATTTTTCTTGGCACAAAAATGTTTGATTTTTGTATTAAAAGCAACATATTTTTCGTTTTACATCAACGAAACAATATCAATTTAAAGAAAGATTGAAACTTTCATAATATGAACCCTATATTTCGTAACAATACATTCATGAACGAAATTCCTTCACTGTAGGAAATGATTTCAAATAATTTTTGTGTCAATAGATAACTAAAAACTTATTTTTCAAAAGTCGCAAAACAATTTAGATTTCAATGTATCTATTGAAAATTTTTTGAGAAATTTTCTAAATTTTTATGTAATAACACCCAAAAATTCAGATTCGAATTTTTCTTAGAATATTTAATGAAAATATGCATATGATATAAGGTTAGAAAACTCTTATCACGTTGAACAAAAACCCCAAGGTTTTCAAGATCATTTGCAAAAAATTCCGAATGAAATTTTATCATGAACTTTAGGTTCTATATGTAAATTTAGAATTATTTTAATAATTAAAAAAAATTGGGTCTTATAATCATATATGCACAGCTTTGATACCAAATGAAGAAGGTAAATTTCAACCCATTGGTCAAACCCAAGAGCAGGAACGAGAAAATGCTAATGCGTGGAGGACTGATATAACTTTAGATATTATGTAAAGAGCTGTTGCTTAATAATTTTGAATGTTTGTCAAAAATTATATTATGCTTTACTAATTGAGAAAATTATATTAGGTTTTACTTTTTTTATTAATTTCATTGTTATTTTTTTTATTGACTCTTGTAATCTTGAATGTTTGATAAAAATTCATATTATTTTTTAAAATCTTATAAATCCATATTGTCGTTTCAAATCTTATAAATTATATTAAAATCCTTTAAAATCCAATTCTATGAAATCTTGATTGTAAAAAAAGTCTTTTCAAAAAGTTTTTAAAGTATCTCCAATTCTAGATAGTCTTTTAAAATCTATAAGATATTTTATCTCAAAAAAATCTTTTAAAATCCTAATCCAATACACTCCCTTAATTTCTTAGAAAACGTGTAATGTATTTAATGATCATGTAGTGTATTTTCATTTTTATATGTTGTTTTATTTATTTTCTTTTGCATTGTTGATTTGGTATAGGTTTACTTTTTATATTGTCTATCTTATCTATCTTCACCAAGGACATTATATAGCCCACATTATAAATTAATACCATTTTTTAATTAATTGACTTCTTAAAATGGCTTGCAATTCCGAAACTCACTTGCAATTTATTTCTTTTTTTTTACCGACCTTAAATATTTCTTGAGATTGAGTTGGCCTCCGGATATTTCTACAAACTTTAACTCTTTGAACCGACTATGAAACTAATCTCGAATCAGGGCTTAATTAATCACAAATGGAGTTACACCGGGATTTTTTTTCTTTTGAAATTCATTCATAATTTACCTCTGAATCGAGGTGAATGTTATCATAAATCTCTCGTGTGAGACATTGAAAAAGTTTTTAACTTTAAATCAAGCTAGGTGCAAATGATTTTATAGCTATACTGGGCAATGAGAAGTTTTTTTTTTTAAAGAAAAATAAAAACAATAGATATATTCAAGAATATTTCCTTTTATTTTTTTAATAGGTAGAATATTTCCTTTTAATTTTAAAAGATTATACATGTCTTATGTGGGTAAATGGCTTACTTGATCATTTCAAGTCTCTTCCTTGCGCTGTGCTATTAGAAGCGCGCTGTCCTTTGTGGTGATCAGTAGGACTAGGATTAAGACTGCTTTTAAATTATGGGTGATGCCGGAAATTTGGATTAACCTCCTGATTGAATTCATTATTCATCAATGCTTCAATTAGGTACAATATATTTAGGTACTCAGATAGGAAAAAGTTACACCATGCATGTATATAAGGACACCTCTCATAATGCTTCTCATATTTTAGAAAATAATTTTATCTCCTACATACACCTAAAAGTCATGGGATCCATGTGAAAAAAAAAAAAACAGAAAAAAAAATGGATCTCACATTTTTTTATGTATATGTAAGAAATATAATTACCTGCTATAACATGAGAAACACTAATCTCTACACACAAAAAAAAATATATATGATTCTATCAATTAGTTGGTTATTGATGACTTGTAAGTCATTCAATTGGGTTATTTGTTAAAATGATTCCTGCGTCATTTATAAATTAGTTTAATGAGACTGAAATTTTTAAGTCATGGTAAGTGCCTTATTTTATTGAGACGTGCATTGCTTGTGTTGCATTTTTTAAGATGAAAAGTCTATCAAATTCTGTAATATGTTATTTTTGTATTCGTTAGTTTTAATTTATACATAGCTCACTTTGATATTAATCTTATCACGTTAGTGGCAATGAAATGCCTGCTAAGTTTAATAATTTTATAATGTACAACTTAAAACTTAGATCCCTTGAAGGATTAGGTCTTTTATTTTAATGTGATCGAGTGATAATTTTTTATTTTTTTTTGGTTGTTGAAGGTTAGTATTGATTACTTTTTTTATATTTCGGATATACAGGGAACATGACGTACTGTGCCTAAAAAAAAATGACGCAATCACTTCTGTATAATACTTTGTGCAATTAAGTTATTTGTTGAATGAGTCCTGCATTTTTTCTAATACCGTTTTGATTGGTTTCAGTTTTTCAATGAGATATGATACTTTGTTTTAGCTAATTAATAAATGTTGAGATATTATATAGTCCTACATTGGTTGTATGAGCAACTAATGTGGAGTTTATAAGGTCTTGGGCACTCCCACCCTTTGAGCTAGCTTTTGAGGTGCTGTATCCCAAGGTTCTTTACATGGTATTAGAGCCTCGTGACCCGGGTTCAAAATCTTGCCGCCTTCCACTTTCTCTTGTAGAGTTTCTTAGCACACGTAGGCTGGGCCTGTTGCGTTGTCCACTCTTCAAGCCCGATGGGCGTGTTGAGATATTATATAGTTCCCACATTGGTTGTATGAGCAACTAATGTGGACTTTATAAGCCTTGGGCACTCTCACCTTTTGAGCTAGCTTTTGGATGGTGTATCCCAAGATTCTTTACGATAAAAGCTAAGAACAATCCAAATTGCAGATAAAGTTTTTTAAATAAACCAACAATCATTAGTCACATTCATTCAATTTTTAAATTGTTAGACACATTAATTGTTGTTTTCTTTAATTTTTTTAAAAGATATCAAGTTTTTAAAAAACATTGTGTGTGACACTCACTACTAGAAAATGTCTTTTTTTTTTACGGAAAAATTCCGTCGAAAATGGTTAAAATTTCGTCGAAAATGATGTTTTCGACGGAATTTTCAACGGAAATGAAGTCGTCGGAAATATCTTCGTGGGTAACAATTTTTTTGACGGAATTACAGATTCCGTCGAAAAATTTCGACGGAAATTTCGACGAATAATTTTTGTTGAAAGTTTCGACGGAAAAATAATTTTGTCGAAAGTTTTCGACAGAAAATGAATGAAATTCCGTCGAAAAATCTTGTAATGATCTTCGACGGAAAACAAATTCCGTCGAAAATTTCCTACAGAAAATGAATGAAATTCCGTCGAAAAATCTTGTAATGACTTTCAACGGAAAACAAATTCCGTCGAAATTTTTCAACGGAAATGAATGAAATTCCGCCAAAAAATCTTGTAATGATTTTCGATAGAAAAATAATTCCGTCGAAAATTTTCGAAAGAAAATGAATATAATTCCGTCGAAAAATCTTGTCTTAATTTTTCGACGAAATTGCTTTTTCATTTGTTTCTCTACAAAATTAATACCAATTTATGTTTCACACCTGAGAAACAAATATAATGAAAATAACATATCAAAATTATTTGATGTTACTATAATTTATGTGTACAAAAGTCCCTGCCATATACAAATCAAAAAAGACTTATATATACAAAAGTCCCTGTCATATACTAATCCAAAGAGTCCTATATGAATAAATGTCCCAGACATACTAATCAAAAGAGACATACATATACAAAAGTCTCTATCATATACTAATCAAAAGAGTGCTATATATATAAATGTCCAAGACATATGCTAATCAAAAGGGACATACATATACAAAAGTCCCTGTCATATACAAATAAAAACAGTCCTACATCTATAAATGTCCAAGACATATACTAATGAAAAAGGACATACATATACAAAAGCCCCTGTCATATACTAATCAAAAGTGTCATATATCTATAAATGTGCAAGACATATGCTAATCAAAAGGGACATACATATACAAAAGTCCCTATCATATACTAATCAAAAGAGTCTATGTACAATAGTCCATGTCATATACATCCAACAAAGATACAAAAGTCATGCTGATGGATGACCTGCATGATCATAGTCATCACCTACGACCTGAGACGGGGGCTGAGTCTCGTCGTCATCCTCAGTATCTAATAATTCCACAGGAAGCCTTTGCAAAAGCTTCTCCATTTTGTCCATTCGCCTCTGCATCATAACCATGAGACTATCCTGTTGCTGAGCCTTTTTCTCCTGCTGTGCAGCCTTCTCTTGTTGTTGTGCAACCCTCTCCTCTTGCTGTGCAACCCTCTCCTCTTGTTGTGCAGCCATCTCCTCTTGTTGTGCAACTGTACCCTGCAACTGCATAATCAATGTGTGCATCCTGTCATGCTCTTGCTGGGACACTCCAAGTGGTAGCCTATTGGAGAGTCGAGATTTCTTATATGCTCCTCCCAGTGTACCTAAACCGTATAACCGTCCTTTAAGGTTAACCCCACCAAATGCCTGCACGATCAAATCATTATCCGAGGCAACACTGCTAGCATCCTCTCCTGGAGTGACTTGACTGTCTCTCTCTTCCCTAAGTCTCGTAAAGCCATCCTAAAATTTACATAGAAAGTATTCATGTGTTAAAGTCAGGTGCACTAAAACAAATCAATTTCTTTTGTAAAGTAAACATTTGGTGTAACAATAGATATTACTCACAGCTGTTGCCTTTGCCTTGGCATTGCACCACTTGTCATGATCATCTTTAGATGTGTGTGTATGCTTGAACATAGCCCAACCCACGGCAGACGGATCTGTGACCCCATCTTCCTGCTGCGTATATATGTACATAAACAATCAGAACATAATACGCTAAGTATAAAAAATGGCTTACCATTTTATGAATCTACATGCATATGAAAATTGTAGGTATTCTTACCAACAGCCTTGCATGCTCATGAAATGGAATTGAACCTCCAGAATGTGTAGGTCCGTCAAATTTGGACCTGTTCATCTTATTTGATTTAGCCATTTTCTTCCATTTTTCATTAGACCAGTGAACCTTCAAACTATCAAGAACATCTTGTCTCATCCAAGACATATCACCCTTTCCTTTTCTTATCAAATTCAAGTGATTTCTGATTATGTCATTGGCTTTGGTCTTGTATGCTTTCTGAAAAAGATATTCGTCATCCGGCAAGTATTTATATTTTTCCTACAATGATGAAACAAGACAATTTAGAAAAAAGTTCAACATTAGCTTCAAAAACATTGAATCATACATAAATATTAATATGGTCATATTTGAAGGGCAACATTACCATCAATGAGTTAAACCAGTTCTCCTTGACATTGGTTGAAACTGCCTTATATGTAGGGTATGGACCGTCATAGTTGCGCTTGATTATACCCCATATTTTGCGCACTACATCACATGGTTCAAAGCTGAAATAGATTGTAATTTGATTATATTCATCAATGCATTTAAATTATTGTCAACACTTATATGAAGATGTATTGAAAAAATATCACAACTACCATTAACATTTCTTGTACTTACTTGCTCCCATCAATGGTCGGTCGTACCCATATACGATTGTCCACAGGATCTTTCTCCCCCCATCATTGAACAAGATCCTGCATTACAGGCGGAGGTGGTCCATAATATGGAGCCTCTGGTGGGGACGAAGCGTGATCATGTTTAACAAAAACAAGAGATAAAGACAAATTTTTTTCCAATAAGCAAATCTGAACATAAATTTTTTGGAATAAAAAATGTAGAATATGTGCATAATTAGTCGGATAACCTCATTTGCTTCTTCAGTAGAAGCTACAAACGTCTCGTGTGTCTCCGGGACTGCCGATGGTGGTGATTGTGCATCTGGTGATGTTGTTTGCATACGTGAAGAGAATGACGTGTAGTCCTGCCCTCGACGGTTAATGGCCCCTCGTCCATATGTACATAGAGAGGTAATATCCTTACCTCCACCCCTACCAAGTGTACTGTCAAATGTCTTCATCTGCAAAAAAAACATTTTTATTTTATTTTATTCATCCGTTTTCGACGAAATTCATTTTCCGTCAAAAATCTTCGACGGAATCCATTTTCCGTCGAAAAATTTCACAAAATCAATTTCTTTTCCAATTTATTTTATTCATCTGTTTTCGACGGAATTCGTTTTTCGCCAAAAATCTTCGACGCAATCCATTTTCCGTCGAAAAATTTCACAAAATCAATTTCTTTTCCAATTTATTTTATTCATCCGTTTTCGACGGAATTCGTTTTCCGTCAAAAATCTTCGACGGAATCCATTTTCCGTCGAAAAATTTCACAAAATCAATTTTTTTTCCAATTTATTTTATTCATCCGTTTTCCACTGAATTCTTTTTCCGTCAAAAATCTTCGATGTAATCCATTTTTCGTCGAAAAATTTCACATAATCAATTCTTTTTCCAATTTATTTTATTCATGCATTTTCGACGGAATTCATTTTCCGTCAAAAATCTTCGACGGAATCCATTTTCCGTCGAAAAATTTCACAAAATCAATTTCTTTTCCAATTTATTTTATTCATCCGTTTTCGACGGAATTCGTTTTCCGTCAAAAATCTTCGACGGAATCCATTTTTCGTTGAAAACCTTCACAAAAAATTTCTTTTCCAATTTATTTTATTCATCCATTTTCGACGAAATTCATTTTTCGTCGAATATCTTCGACGGAATCCATTTTTCGTCGAAAATATTTCGACGGAATCAATTTTTCGTCGAAATTTTTTGACAGAATCTGTTTTCCGTCAAAAAATTCAACGACAAACGAATTCTGTTGAAAATTCTGTCTGTAATTGCCACGGTATTTTTTTCCGTCGAAAATAATGACTTTTCTAGTAGTGACTTAGATAACGAGTTAATTTTTTTTTTTGTGTAGTCTTGGATTTACAATTACCTCACGGACGATTCGAGGGAGGGGCGAACTTTCCCTCCCTAAACTTTTATTATTTTATTATTATAAAAATAAAATAATATTTGTCTAATAATAATAAATTATTAGCACTAAAAGATAACCCCTTCCTAAAAATTATTTAAAATAGTTAGTCCATTTTATTATTCTTAAAAACACTTGTAACTTTAATATTTTATCTTTGCCTTCTTACGCAAAAGTCATTAGATCTTGAAGCATAAATATTACACGTGCCCTTCGAACTTGGGGTAGTGAGAATATTGGACTCGTAATCCCATGATCAGGGAAGCTCTAACACTATGTAAATCAACTAATTCAACCTAACAAATCAAGCTATCAAGTAAACGCCCAAATCAAGCTATCTCTAAAAATTTGCGAGTGGCATCCACATGAAAAGGATATTAATGTTAATTTTAAAAGAAGCACCTCAAATTTAAGTAATAAAGTTTCTCATGTGCCTACAATGATAAGCATATATGGAATAAGGACTTGCATTATCACTTAATTGTGAACGAAGACAAATAAATCAAGGAAAGAGATTAGAAAAATGTGGAAAAATGGAACATGTAGGCTGATAATACATGTGTATATTTTTCTTCCTTTCTACATAGGTAATTATATACACTAATTTTAGGCTTCAATCAAGCCACAAATTAACCCAAAATTAGAGAATTGATATCTCCTATCAATTAATTCTATTTACAATCAATTTTTATAATTGCTACCAAAATCAAAACCAGATTGGTTACAAATACTATTAAATGTATACAACTCAACAATAATCGAGGAGGAAATCTCTCTCTTTCAACACTCCAATCTTGCCTCTTTTGTTTGAGGAAATCAAGGAGGAAATCTCTTATTGTCAACACTTCCCCTCAAGTTGGGTCATATATGTCTGTCATGCACATCTTGCCAATCATCGTATAGAAGTTTCCTTCAGAGATTGCCTTAGTGAGTGTAACACCCTGTTATCGGACCGGTGTGTTAACATTAATTATGATATTAAGCGCAGTTACAATCATAACAGTTCATTTTAAAAAAATACGAAAAAACTTTTTCTTTTAAAACCGTTTACAATTATTCTTACACTTATAAAAACATTTGTATTGTACAATTTGCAAACTGTGATTGTAACTCCAAAACTAATGCAGAAATAAAAATATTAACGCTTAACCATCATACGACATCTATCTAAGGTTGCTCAGTGGTTCCCATACATCAACAAAGCAAAATACACAATTTAACACTTTACCACTATGAGGTACCTGCAGATTTAATTAAACTTCATACAAACCTCGCCACCAATAAAAACCAATTTTTGATATCTTAAACTAGACTCTACAAGATTTTCAACAAGGTATCATGAGCCTCAATTGGAGTTGTCAAGCTCCGGGAATGTTCGTCACAAGACAGATGTATAAAGCTGGAAAAACTGCATTGGCCTGTTCCATAACATCCCTCACGGTTTTCAACACTTCAAGATTTTTACTCATCCAATGGCTCACAAATTTTTATAACATATAGTAAACACCTTGAACTTTAATTTGATATATCATAAGTCTAATTTGGGTAAGAATTGAGGGAGATATGAACTTTTTAATATGGATGGCAAAGGTTGTTACACATAGCGTGAAATCTAGACTGTCTGCCTTCAACTTAAAACTAGGCAGTCTCTACAATACTAAATGACATCAAACTTTATGAAAACATAGTTAACATCCTAGGCTTTAATTTGGTCCAAAAACTGATCATTTTCCTAGAAATTTTGACGGCATCTCCTTTGTTTTATTAACTAATCTCACTTACTCCAAGTGTGTTCTAATCCTCTAAATTGTACCTAATAGACCAAGGGTATCACCCAAGGCTCAACATACCAACAACCCACAACAATATTTGCACAATTCCTTATTTAATCCACATTTGTCATCCATCACTTAATCATTATACAACTTGATACTCATTTCAATCACATGATTCAATTACATGCATTTAACATAGTTGAACAATATCATGACCTAGAATAGGCTTATTGCCCTCTCATTTCATACTTTCATAATTAATTACACAAAATCCTCATTACATCAATTACATTTAAATCTAGTAACAAATATAACTATTACAATTCAATTGCAAATTACCAATAATGACATCCATTAAACTTAGACCAAAAAGATGCTTGAGCATCATCTATGCATAACACATGTCAAGTCATGCCATATCCAATGTTCATACCGTAAGTTCAAAATGTCAATTAATTTTTGTTTCTTATATAGTTTTCATTTCTCAATTAATTTTCATTCGCATTTGGTTTACGTTTTTCATCTAGTTCCCATTAAAGACTAATACTATTATTTTTTTTTATTAATTTATTATTATTAATATTATCATTATTATTAACCAATTAAGTGTGAAAATGAACTGGTTCATGGGGTTTAAAGCAGACACATTTTTTGTCCTCTAAGGGCTTCTCTCTATCATTATGCTCAAAATCATTTTAAATTCCAAATCAAAACGTAATATTCAAAATTCTAAAGTATAATGCAGAATCATTTAGTTTATGTTTCTTATGTAGTTTTTGTTTCTCAATTAATTTTCATTCTCATTTAGTTTGCGTTTTTCATTTAGTTCCTGTTAAGGGTTAATTTAATACTATTATTATTTACAAAAAAAAAATTAATACTATTATTTCTTATTAATTTGTTATTATTAATATTATCATTATTATTAACCAGTTAAGTGTGAAAATGAAACTGATTCATGGGGTTTAAAGCATACACATGGCATTTTTGTCCTCTAATAGCTTTTCTCTTCTATTCTGCTCTGAATTATATTAAATTAAATTCTAAATCAAAACGTAATACTCTAAATTCAAAATTCTAAATTATAATGCAGAATCATTTCGTTTCTTAATTAATTTTTATTTTTCATGTAATCTTCTTTTTCTTTTAGTTTACGTTTTTCATTTAGTTCCTATTAAGGGTATATACTATTATATTTTTATTAATATTATCATTATTATTAATTGGTTGAGTGTGAAAATGAAACTAGTTCTTCCGGTTTAAAGCAGACACGTGACAGTTTTGTCCTCTAATGATTTCTCTCTTCTAGTTATAATATATAGATATAGATATAGATGAGTCAGCAAATTGGACTAGTTATGATATAAACTTGACTCATCATATGAATGTTTCTATTTTTTCATTTAATTTTCTATTTGCATATAATTTCTGTTGGTAAAGCAAACACGTGGCATTAATTTATATTATTTTTTATTAATTTATTATTATTATTATTATTATTGTTATTAACCGGTTAAGTGTGAAAAGAAATCTGGTTCATGGGGTCTAAAGCAGACGCATGACATTTTTGTCCTCATTATCATTATTATTATTAACCGGTTAAGTGTGAAAATGAAACTGGTTCATGGGGTTTAAAGAAGACACATCTAACTAACTCATAAGATTGCAACTCCCAACGAAACGCAATAAGCTCTTATTACATTAAATACAAAACACAATCAGATCCTATTACATTAAATTCAATATTCAAAATGCACAAATCCTATATGCTCTAATAATATTTGAATTAGTGACAACCTGTAACCAACTTATAATATTGCAACTTCTAACAAAACGCAACCAGCTTCTATTACATTAAATAACAAATGCAATCAGCTCCTAAACTTTAAATTCAAAATGCACAAATCATAGCTGCTCTAAATTATATTAAATTCTAAATAAAAACGTAATACTCTAAATTCAAAAATCAAAATTATATTGTTGAATCATTTAGTTTCTATTTCTTATATAGTTTTCATTTCTCAATTAATTTTCATTCGCATTTGGTTTACGTTTTTCATCTAGTTCCCATTAAAAATTAATATTGTTATTTTTTTATTAATTTTTTATTATTAATATTATCGTTATTATTAACCAGTTAAGTGTGAAAATGAACTGGTTCATGGGGTTTAAAGCAGACACATTTTTTTTGTCCTCTAAGGGCTTCTCTCTATCATCATGCTCAAAATCATTTTAAATTCAAATCAAAACGTAATATTCAAAATTCTAGATTATAATGCAGAATCATTTAGTTTATGTTTCTTATGTAGTTTTTGTTTCTCAATTAATTTTCATTCTCATTTAGTTTGTGTTTTTCATTTAGTTCCCGTAAGGGTTAATACTATTATTTTTTATTAATTTATTATTATTAATATTATCATTATTATTAACCAGTTAAGTGTGAAAATGAAACTGGTTCACGGGGTTTAAAGCATACACATGGCATTTTTGTCCTCTAATGGCTTCTCTCTTCTATTCTGCTCTAAATTATATTAAATTAAATTCTAAATCCAAACGTAATATTCTAATTTCAAAATTATAATGCAGAATCAATTAGTTTCCGTTTTATGTAGTTTTCGTTTCTTAATTAATTTTTATTTTTCATGTAATTTTTGTTTTCTTTTAGTTTACGTTTTTCATTTAGTTCCTATTAAGGGTATATACTATTATAATTTTATTAATATTATCCTTATTATTAACTAGTTTGGTGTGAAAATGAAACTGGTTCATGCGGTTTAAAGCAGACACGTGGCAGTTTTGTCTTCTAGTGGTTTCTCTCTTCTAGTTACTAGTTATAATATATAGATATAGATTTAGATGAGTCAGCTCAGTCAGCAAATTGGGCTTATGATATAAGCTTGACTCATCATGTGGATGTTTCTATTTTACATTTAATTTTTTATTTGCATATAATTTTCATTTGTAAAACAAACAAGTGGCATTAATTTATATTTTTTATTAATTTATTATTATTGTTGTTATTAACCGGTTAAGTGTGAAAATAAATCTGATTAATGGGGTCTAAAGCAGACGCATGACATTTTTTGTCCTCATTATCATTATTATTAACTGGTTAAGTATGAAAATGAAAATGGTTTATGCAGTTTAAAGCAGACCGGTGTAACTAACTCATAAGATTGCAACTCCTAAAAAAATGCAACAAGCTCTTATTACATTAAATACAAAACACAATCAGATCCTATTCCATTAAACTTAAGATTCAAAATGCACAAATCATATATGCTCTAATAATATTTGAATTAGTGACAACCTGTAAAGCTGAATTATAAGATTGCAACTTCTAACAAAATGCAACCAGCTCTTATTACATTAAATAACAAATGCATTCAGCTCCTAAATATTAAATTCAAAATGCACAAATCATAGCTGCTCTAAATTATATTAAATTCTAAATAAAAACGTAATACTCTAAATTCAAAATTCAAAATTATATTGTTAAATCATTTATTATTATTACGTTTTTTATTTTGTTCCCATTAAGGGTTAATACTATTATTTTTTTATAAATTTATTATTATTAATATTATCATTATTATTAAACAGTTAAGGGTGAAAATGAAACTGGTTCATGGGGTTTAAAGCAGACACATGATATTTTTGTCCTCTAATGATTTCTCTCTTCTATTCTGCTCTAAATTATATTAAATTCTAAATCAAAAAATAATACTCTAAACTCAAAATTTAAAATTCAAAATTATGTCTACCAAAACAAAAATTCTAAATTATAATGAAGAATCATTTAGTTTCCGTTTCTTATGTAGTTTTCATTTCTTAATTAATTTTTGTTTTTCATGTAATTTTTGTTTTCTTTTAGTTTACGTTTTTCTTTTAGTTACTATTATTATTTTTATTAATATTGTCATTATTATTAACTGTTTGAGTGTGAAAACGAAAATGGTTCATGGGGTTTAAAGCAGACACGTGGCAGTTTTGTCCTCCAACGGTTTCTCTCTTCTAGTTATAATATATAGATATAGATGAGTCAGCAAATTGGGCTTATGATATAAACTTGACTCATCATATGAATGTTTCTATTTTTCATTTAATTTTCTATTTGCATGTAATTTCCGTTTGTAAAGCAAAAACGTGGCATTAATTTATATTATCTTTTATTAATTTATTATTATTATTGTTATTAACCGGTTAAGTGTGAAAATAAAACTGGTTCATGGGGCTTAAAGAAGACACATCTAACTAACTCATAAGATTGCAACTCCTCCCAACGAAACGCAATAAGCTCTTATTACCTTAAATACAAAACACAATCAGATCCTATTACATTAAATTCAATATTCAAAATGCACAAATCCTATATGCTCTAATAATATTTGAATTAGTGACACCCTGTAACCAACTTATAATATTGCAACTTCTAACAAAACGCAATCAGCTCCTATTACATTAAATAACAAATGCAATCAGATCCTAAACTTTAAATTCAAAATGCACAAATCATAGCTGCTCTAAGTTATATTAAATTCAAAATAAAAACGTAATACTCTAAATTCAAAATTCAAAATTATATTGTTGAATCGTTTAGTTTCTGTTTCTTATATAGTTTTCATATTTGGTTTACGTTTTTTATTTTGTTCCCATAATTTGTTTATGTTGCTTGTAAAGTGACAATAGTTATCTCCTTCCCTAACTGTTCTGCATGATCTGATCTAGCTACTTTAAGGTTCATTTGTCTTTTGCTTAAAACATGCCAAATGTATTTTTTTTTATTTGAGTGGAAAATAGTGCTTGTTCACTCTATTATGGATTACCTGTTGTACTTCAACAGTGTGTATAGTGAAGATTGGTTTGATTTCCTGGTGAAGTGTAAGGTGCAGTGGTTTAGGTTGCTGAAGTGTGAATTCTGAACTTGTCTGTGTCGTGTTGGGATTATTGTGATTGGAAATTTAGGATTTTTTGTGTCCCCGTAGCAGCTCATGCGCTCTGATTTTGTGCTAACATTTATTGGTGCTGTTTGGTTTCAGTCAGTGATGCCAAGTGCATTAAACATAAAAAGAAAATTGCTCTTTTTGAAAGATACAGTGTCACACACTAAAATTGCATATGGGACAGTGGAGTGGTCAGTTGTTGCTATATATGGGTAAAAAACATGCATTTATTTGGGTTCATATTTTCATTGATGCACTTCTCAACTATTGGTTGCTGTACTATAATATTTTTGTTTGGGGAAATTGCTTTGTTATTGAATGCCTGCTTCTGTGCATATGAATGATAATTTTGGCATTTTTTTCACTTGTATTTTCTATTAATTTAGCTTTTGTCTTTATATGCTTAGTTTCATCTTTACATGCTTAATATTTTGTTTTTCTGTTACTTAAGCCTTAATTTATTCTTGATTGGTTTTGTCGGTTTTGTCTTGCATGCATGAATACTTATTATGTTTATTTGAGTAGATGAAAAATAAAAGGATTAAAAATTGTGATAAAAATCACTTCACACTTGCTTTGTATGAATTAACTCATCTACAGTCTACACTGCTTCCTACCAATTTTGGTCATTCTTTTAGCATGAAAGCAAATTTCCTGCACTAGATCTACTGTGTTACTAGACATAAAACTTCTGGTCATAATCAAATTTTGCAAACTTCTCCAACTGCTAAAAATTCGGTTCTTAGATTTTTTAAACTGGGTTTTTGAACCCGTTTTTCCATGGAAAAAAATCTTACAACTAATGTCTCATTTTTCGCTTCCTCTAACAAGCACGTGGAAAAATTGTCAGCATCATTGGACTTGTTTTATAGTTTTATGAACAACTGATAAGGTAGTGTAAGTTCATAAACATGTTAACAATTCAATAACTGATAGCAATTTATGAATATCTCATAAGGGAGTGTAACTGATACCAATTTATGAATAACTGATAAGGTAGTGTAAGTGCTTCAATGAATGCCATGTGCATAATCTTTGAGATACAAATTATGTCTCAAGATAGATTTTGACAGTTCCGTTAGGCATGACATATGAAAGCCACCATTTATCCTAACTCTTTAAATTTTTTATTATTTATTTTTTAAACTTCAAACCTGCATGAAAATTTAACACTATTACATACTATAATATTTTATTACACTGAATTAGAAGCATAGGTAAAATTTTGCTAATATTTATTGAATAATATCTATTGTAATATTCATCGAACCAAATGTAATATTTATAATATATTTTGCTAATTAGTTGGTTTATTATTTTTTATATACTTTATATAATGGGATTAACATTTCTCCTATCACAGGAGATAATAAATTATCTCCTATAATTTTAAAATGAAGTCATTTTGGGGTTTAGAATAAAAAATAAAGGGAAAATTTTATTTTCATCCCTTGTGGTTTAACTGTGTATCACTTAACTCCTTGTGGTTTCAAACTTATTATTCATACTCATTGTGATTAAATAAGTTTCTCATTTAACCCTCTTTGATTTCAAACATTCACTTATGCCATCGTGATAACAAAAATATATCACTTAGACCCTGATGATCTTATAAATATAAAATTCTTTATTTTTTCTAACTTCTATCTTATATAATTATGATATTATCAAATAAAATTTTAATAAATTAATTATTAATGATTAAATTTAAAGATATGTATAGTTATTTATTTTGAAATTATTTTAAAAAATCATCTTAATTTTTTTCATTTATGTTAAAAAGTATATTTAAAATTAAGAATATCATTCAAGATAAATTAAATACATATTAGTTAAATAAATTATTTATTTTAATTTTTTTAAAATATTATAACAATATCAAATAAATAAATAAATAAAATAAAATAATATTTGACTTAAATTTATTTTTACGATAAAATATAAAACCATAAGATTTAAATGCCTGTCATCTAATGAATTTAATTCAAATAAAATAAAATAAATTATTTATTTTTATCATGAATCATACACCTATATGATGCATTTAAATAAATGTATTATATACATACATACATATATATATATATATATATATATATGTATGTATGTATTATTTTTATCATGAATCAAACGCCTATATAAAACATTTAAATAAATGTATTATGTGTGTATTATTATTATCATGAATCAAACGCCTATATGATACATTATTTTTATCATGAATCAAATGCCTATATGATACATTTAATAAAGGGATCTATTAATCTCATGTTATATGAGATAATTATCTCATACAACAGAGATAAAATTGTGGGGTCCACTACTTTTTCAAAAATAATAATAATAATAATAATAATAATGGATCCCACTATTTTGTCTCTGTTGCATGAGATAATTATCTCATGCAACATAATATAATTATTTCCCTTTAATAAATGTATTGTGTGTGTGTGAAAGACCACGTACATTTTTATAACCACAATAGGCATGTCATACTTTGAAACCACGAGGAGTTAAATGATACATTTTTATAATCACAATGAATCTAAGTGACAAATTTGAAAACACAAGGGGTCAAATGAAAAATCATGTAACCACAAGGGGTGAAAATAAAATTATCTAAAAAATGAAGGATATTTTAGTAAAGTATATGTTATAATAGGAAAGTAAAAATTTTAAATATCCTTTATTTATTTTTATTTTAAACCCTAAAACGACTCGTTTTGAAATTACAAGAGATAATATTATCCCATGTAAGAGGAGAAATATTTTTCCCTTATATAATTTGAAAGTTTCGCCAAAATGTTATTAAAAGTTATTACACTAGAAACACTACTAATTTCACCTGTTAACTTTCATTGCTACGTCCATGCCAATGTCTGTTTGGTTAAGTCTCATCCGTCATTTTGAGCTTGCCATTTGTTCATTGCTACATTCTTATCTCTTATATGCGAAGATAAAAAGAACTAGTCTCCCACATCATGGAGATCTAATCTACTTAAAATATAATGTTCACTTTTCCTTAATGCTTATGGTTGTAAATTGATCTGTTGTGTTATGGTTGTCATAATTCATAGATTTATGCTATGTTTTGATGTTTATATATAATGGATCTTATATTTGTGAATCACCATTTGAATTGCAACTATTGAAAGAAATATGACCTTGAAGGTCGAAGCATATGAGAGGGAAAAACAAAATTTTTCAAGCGGAATAACACATGCAATCAAGATTCATGCTTTAAGACAGCATGATGTTACCTTTGTTTGTGATTTAAACACCAAGGAGATCAGTGTCAGGTTTGAAGGGTTCAAATCCTCTAACGTTGATCCACACCACCCCACATCAAGATGCAAGAACTCTTCTTGAAAAGCCACCAATTGATCACCACAAAAGCTTGCTAGGCGTCCAATGTGTGAAGGAGGAGGCTAGGTAAAGGTGTTTAGAAGAGTGAAGTCTTCAGCATAAAAACTTCACAAAAGTGGGGCATGGATGCTCTTAGAAAAGGCTAGGTTAATTCCAAAAACACTTAAGGAAAAACCTAACAAAAGTGCGCACCAAAAGGATGAGAGGAAGAAAGGATGCAATCAGATTTTCTACCCCAAATTCTGATCACAAATGGCGCACATAAAGGGAGAGAAAGGGTGGAGTTGTTGCAATTCAAAATTCCCAACAACCTACCATACAATCCTCATGAGACTAGATCTTTATCTAGTCAAAATTCTGACCTAATGGCCAGCATATGGCCAGCCATCTATGCGCCCCATTCAGCCCCAAAAGGGGTCCAGATACGTTGAGCAGTTGCATTCAAATTTGAACCAACTCACCCACTGATTCTCTCAACCAACCAAATCTGATTGGAGCTTATTTGGTTGACTAAATGACACTTATAATCACACCAAATCAGCGCCCCAAACAGCTCTTGGTGATCTCCAAAGATCTCCTCTTAATACAAGGGATTTGTTCCAACTAGATCTTATCTTATCCTTTTGTTATGAAACAACTTTTCATAACCAATTCAAATTCAAATTCAAACATTTAAATTCAAATGTTCAAACATTTAAATTCTAAATTCAAAATTCAAAATTCAAATTCAAAATTCAAAATTTAAATATTTGATAATTAATTTAACTAATTAAATTAATTAGTAATGTCTTGGACCATCCAAGCCCATTACATGATCCATGCGCCTTTTTCCCTTTTAGGTGGACTTCCAAAATTCTTCTTGGGCTAACAACCATTATTAGGCCCAATACCTTTAATCCTAGATCATCATGACAATAAGGTGTTAGTGTGTGACCCATTAGGTCCAACATAGCCACTGACATAAATGGGCTCGGGCCCAACAAGCCCACAACTCATTTAATGACAACACAGAGCACTAGCAATGCTTTGTTGCCCTAGAACTAGTTAGATTATTGACTTGATCATCCTATTACACATATTTGGTTGCTGTATGCATTTCCTTTCGTCTCGGTTACCTTCCCATTAAACCTAGGGTGAGGTTACGTATCAACCCTTGCAGTTTAGGGTAAGCTTTAATTCGAAATAGGAAATCTTCAATTTACTGACTCTAAAGGCAGATCATCTCATGATCTCTTTTACTATGCATAGATTCCCGAGTCTTGTAAATGTCATCCCGATTTCTCCGATTTACAGATAACCTAATCCCTTGCAGAGATTTGACGAATTCCCTCAGCTTATCACCCTAGGCTTGTGCTCTTTCAGGACATGCCCAAAAGTATACCTATGAGTCTCCATGTTTCAGGCAGACGAGGTATACAATCAAAACATGCCTTCTAGAACACAGTCTAGGTGACAACTTATGGTCTAAGGAAAGATATACCCAAATATTAAGAGACTGCTCTAATGATACTTTTGTAAGATTTCCGCATAGAGTCTCTTTGTGGGTCTGTTCAGTGCGAGCTATACCCTTATAGGTCCACCCACGACTTTAGCTAAGACATCTCCATATCTGTAGCTCATGAGGTCTTTACCTTGTATCCGAATACAAGTAGATAAGTCGTGTTAGTCTTACCCGAGATTACTGATTCCCATTCTCAGTGTCTCTAGACTAGGAACATAAAATTAGGAATAAACATATGGTATCCTTACATCCTCATGATCGTGATCTCATCACAGATACTCAATAGATACCTATTTTATTCCAAGGGGTTTATCCAGTTACTCATATAATATATTAACAATAATATTGAGACAAAATATAAAACAGGATAAAGAGTGCTTATTATTTATTTGCGACAATATAAAAAGGTCCACATATGTCCTAATCTAATCAAAAGATTGTCTCTAGGACATCCATATACTAACAACTATATGATTCAAGTTCCTAATAGTTTGAACCAAAGGAGAAATTAAAGAGTAATTGGATCAAATGAATTGATGGAATCACTCAAATCACCTTAGAAGTCACAATTCAATCTATAACATCAATTCAGCTGCAATGCCTCTTAATCAAATTTCCAAAGTCATGGTGTTGTTCCGACTGTTGGGCTTTCTCCTTACTGCTAAGCCCAAAGCTCATTGAGGGGTTTGAAAAATCATAATCCCTAAACTCTCTTCCTTCCCCTATAAATACATCAATGTGGGTTGGAGGTAGTTAGAAGAAGAAATATATAAGGTTGGCTTGTGATATTTTGAGGGTTTTGAGTGAAAAGCTCAAAGCTTTGATTTTAAGAGCACATCTAGGGAGAAGCTTGAGTGTTAGACCTCCTTATGGAAGTTTGAGATAAAACCATCATTGTGGGTGAGGTTTGAGTGTACCACTATTGTTGGTGAAGTTTGATCTTTTGTAACCCATTATTTTTTGATTCTGGAGTAGTGTCCCGTGGGTTTTTACTTCTTCTCATTGGAGAAGGTTTTTCCACATTAAAATCTGTAGAAAATTAGAATTCAAACATGTTTCCGTTTTTATTTCCTATTAATTAGGATTGATTATGATTGATTAGGATTGATTATGATTGATTAGGATTAATTGTGATTGATTAGAATTGATTGTGATTAGGATTGTGATAGGATTGATTAGTCATCGCTTAGTCATTCTTAGCGATTCTTTCTTGTATAAATACTCACTCATGTAATTTATTCAATATCAATATACAAAAACTTCTTTTCAATATGGTATCAGAGCGGGTTCGTTCCTACCCTAATTCAAATCTGAAATAACCATCCAAACACTTCCATCACCGTCAAACACCTCCTAAACACCGTCTTGAATCTGTCCAACACAGAAACCTAGTTTACTGACCTCCGATCAAAAAAGTGAGGTGACCATTCGACTCAGAAGGATCCGACGAGTCGACCGCCGCTGGACCCATCGCCGTCAGCCGCTGCACGCGCCACCACGCGCCGCCTTCCAGACGTTTTTTTTCCGTCGCGACTTGCACAGACCTTCTCGCCGGCTTCTCCCCTTCCTGTTCCAGAGGTCAGATCAAAAGTTTACAAAACTTGATTTTTCATCAACGGTCAACCCTTCTCTTTTTATTCATGGCTTCCTCAAAACACTCTTTTTATTACCACGAGCAACCTCCTAAGGCCACTAGTCATGTGGTCCAGCAAGGTACAACTTTCCATGTTGATAGTCAAAATCATTGGATCCTTGATTCTGGAGCCTCTGATCATATGACAGGTAATCTTGGCTTGTTTTGTTCATACACTCCATATTCTGAACCTTCTCGGGTCAAGATCGCCGATGGCAGTTTTTCCCAGATTGCGGGACACGGAACCATTAAACTTTCTGAGCTGATTACTTTGACATCAGTTCTTTATGTTCCTTCTCTGACTTGTAATCTCATTTCCATTAGCAAGCTCACCTCTGAGTTGCATTGCTTTGCTAAATTCTTTCCACATGGTTGTGTTTTTCAGGAACAGGACTCGGAGAGGATGATTGGCAGTGCTAGAGAGGATGGTGGACTTTACTACTTTGAGGAGGATGTGACTCATGAAGCTGTTTTCGTAGAAAAAAACTCTATGTTTCCTTTTGATTCATGTAATGATGTTATGCTGTGGCATCGTAGGCTAGGCCATCCAAATCTTATTTATCTTCAGAAGTTGTTGCCAAACTTATTTATTAATAAAAGTCCAAGTTTGTTTTCTTGTGATATTTGTCAACTTGCCAAGCATACTCGTGCTCATTATCCTTCTAAAGTTCACCATGACTCTTCCCCATTTTCCTTAATTCATAGCGACATATGGGGTCCAGCCCGTGTTAAAAATATTTCAGGTACTCGATGGTTCATTACCTTCATTGATGACCATTCTCGAGTTTGTTGGGTGTATCTTCTAAAGGATAAGTCCGATGCTGCATCCGTGTTTAAAAAATTTAAAAAATTTCATGCCATGGTTCAAACCCAATTCCAAGTTGCTATACAAATTCTTCGTACAGATAATGGCAAAGAGTATTTTAACTCTATTCTTGGAGAATATCTTTCCCAACATGGCATCCTTCACCAAAGCTCGTGTCCTGACACACCCCAACAAAACGGAGTTGCGGAAAGAAAAAACCGACATCTCCTTGAAGTTGCTCGGGCTCTTATGTTTACCACGAGTGTTCCTAAATATCTTTGGGGAGAGGCAGTTCTCACTGCCTCGTATCTGATAAATCGAATGCCATCTCGCATTCTGAAATTTCAGTCTCCTCTTTCTAGTCTTGTTCGTATCTTCCCTTCCTTCCGAGGTGTCTCCTCCTTACCTCTCAAGTTATTTGGTTGTGTTGTATTTGTCCATATTCCCTCCCATCAACGGTCTAAGCTTGATCCTAAGTCTCTCCAGTGTGTCTTTATTGGTTATTCTCCTACTCAACGTGGCTATAAGTGTTATTCACCCTCTCTTCGTAAGGTCTTTGTCTCTATGGATGTCATTTTTTCTGAGAATGACCCTTTCTTCCCCTCGACTTCTCTTCAGGGGGAGTCTATAGGAGTAGATGAAGATCAGTCATGGGAACCTATTAATGCCACAGTATTACCTCTACTTTTGGAAACAGGGGGAGCTACAGAATCCTCACCATCATGGGGACAAGTTTATAGCAGGCGAAAGCCTCCTCAAAGTGTGAATAACCCAGAGCCTCTACACTGCCAGGATTCTGAACCATGTTCTAGTTCCAGCACCCCAATACTTGAGTGTCATGGTGAAAATGATCTACACTTGCCCATTGCTCTCAGAAAAGGTACTCGATCTTGTACTACTCATCCTATTTCTAATCATATTTCATATGGAAAGTTGTCCCCAGGGTTTCGTGCTTTCAATACTATGTTGGATAGTACAAAGATACCGAGAAATATACATGAGGCTCTCAATGATAAAAAATGGAGGGATGCTGTCTTTGAAGAAATGAATGCTTTAGAAAGAAATGGAACTTGGGAGATAGTGACCCTACCCAAAGGAAAAAAGGCAGTAGGATGCAAATGGGTGTTTACAATAAAATTCAATGCAGATAATAGCATCAACAGATACAAGGCAAGATTGGTTGCAAAGGGTTTCACTCAGACTCATGGGATAGATTATCATGAGACTTTTGCTCCGGTTGCTAAAGTCAATACCATCCGAGTTCTCTTATCTCTTGCTGCCAATCTAGATTGGCCTCTGCAACAGTTAGATGTGAAGAATGCATTCCTAAATGGTGACTTACATGAAGAAGTCTATATGGATCCTCCACCTGGTTTTGAAAGGGGAAATGAATCAGTGTGTAAACTAAAAAAGTCTCTATATGGATTGAAACAGTCTCCCAGAGAATGGTTCGACAAATTCACACAAGCAGTCAAAAGAAGAGGCTTCATTCAAGCACAGACTGGTCATACTCTCTTCCACAAACACTCTAAGGATGGTAAAATTGCTATTCTTATTGTATATGTAGATGATATAATTCTTACAGGTGATGATATTGAGGAATTGAACACCTTGAAGAAATTTCTAGCAGCTCAATTTGAACTCAAAGACCTTGGCACTCTCAAATATTTCCTTGGTATGGAAGTTGCTAGGAGCAAAACAGGCATCACTCTAACACAAAAGAAATATGTTCTAGATCTTTTGTTGGAAACAGGAATGTTAGGGTGTAAACCTGCTGAGACACCTGTGGAACCTAATACCAAGTTAGGTATTGAAGATGGGAATGAGGTGGATAAAGAACAATATCAGCGATTGGTTGGTAAACTAATCTACTTATCTCATACGCGTCCTGACATTGCCTTTGCGGTGAGTATGATTAGTCAATTCATGCACTCACCCAAGGAGAAGCATCTTAGTGCAGTCTATAGGGTGCTTAGATACCTCAAGAATACTCCAGGAAGAGGATTATTCTTTAAAAAGGGGTATAAAAGGATAATTGAAATCTACACTGATGCAGATTGGGCAGGCTCATCAGTAGACAGAAGATCTACCTCAGGCTATTGGACCTATGTGTGGGGAAATCTTGTTACTTGGAGAAGCAAAAAGCAAACAGTGGTTGCAAGAAGTAGTGCTGAAGCAGAATTTCGAGCTTTAGCTCATGGAGTTTGTGAAGGAATCTGGTTAAGAAGACTTCTTCAAGAGTTGAAGATTTCATATTCCCTACCAATAAAACTATATTGTGACAACAAGGCAGCTGTTAGCATTGCTCAAAATCCTGTGCATCATGATCGAACAAAGCACGTGGAAGTTGATCGTCACTTCATCAAAGAAAAATTAGATGATGGAAGTGTGCATTTGATATATGTTCCAACCAAAGAGCAAACGGCAGATGTCCTTACCAAGGGCCTACACCGTCCAGCATTCGAAGACTTGATTGGCAAGTTGGGAATGATCAATATTTACCTCCCAACTTGAGGGGGAGTGTGGAAAATTAGATTTCAAACATGTTTCCGTTTTTATTTCCTATTAATTAGGATTGATTATGATTGATTAGGATTGATTATGATTGATTAGGATTAATTGTGATTGATTAGAATTGATTGTGATTAGGATTGTGATAGGATTGATTAGTCATCGCTTAGTCATTCTTAGCGATTCTTTCTTGTATAAATACTCACTCATGTAATTTATTCAATATCAATATACAAAAACTTCTTTTCAATAAAATCTATTTTGTTCTCCTCTCTCTGTCTCTCTCTCCTCTGTGTTTTTCATTTTTTCGCTGCGCTGACAGACCTGGTAAGTTCAAGCCGACCTCTGATTGAAAAGACGAGCTCCTAGATCGGCGTTTGACTTTCGCAAAGGCTTCTTAGCTGAGATTGAGGGAACTGAGTTTTCAACAATGGTATCTGAGCCTGGGTTCGACGGGTATCTCACATGACGGAGATATGTTCAAGCTGACCGTGGACAACTTCACTTATTGGAGACCAATGATGGAAGACTATTTGTACTGCAAAGATCTATATGAGCCCATCATCCTTAAAGAGAAGCCTGAAGGCAAAATTGATAAGGAGTGGGAGATCCTGAGTCGGAAGGCGATAGCCACGATCAAGAAATATATTGATAAAAGCTTCTTTGAGCACTTGTCCGAGTTCACGAACATGTACGAGTTGTGGACAAAGCTAGAGTTCATGATTCGGAAGAAGACTCCCAAGAACAAAGAACACCTGGTTCGCCGACTTGTGGAACTCAAATACAAGGACGACATAAGCATGATTGAACACCTCAACACCTACAAAGTATTGAGAATCAGTTGTCTAAAGCCGAGATAAAAATTGATGATGAGATGCAGGCTTTGCTACTGTTTCGCTCACTGCCAGAAAGTTGGGATACTGTGATGGTGACATTAAGCAACTCGTCTCTAGATGGAAAATTAAAGATGGATGTTGTGACAGACAACCTTCTAAGTGAGGAATCCAGGAGAAGGGAATGAGTTGTAACCAGCACATCTGAAGCAAACGTGACCAAGAATAGAGAAAGGTCTTATGCTTAAGGTCGTAGCAAGAGTCGGGGTCATGACAAGTCCAAAGGCGGGTTAGGCCAAAATATGAGTTGAAGTACTTCTATTGTGGGAAGCCCAATCACAATAAGTCAGATTGCAGGACTCTGCAGAAAGATGAAAAGAACGACACTATGAAGCTGGATCAGATTATTCCAAAGAAGAAAGATGACAAGAGCACCACTGTGGTGGCTGCCAACACAGATGCCGATATTTTCCTCCTTGGTGAAGAAAATTATTTGAATGTTGCATATGATGACTGCACCTGAATTATTGACTCTGGTGCCTCCTGTAACGTCCGACCGCTTCAAGAATCAATGACTATCCCCACATATTAACACGAGACTTTTTAATGTGCTTTTTCCTCACTCGCACACTTCCCGGGAAAACTTTCCAGGAGGTCACCCATCCCAGAATTGCTCCAAGTCAAGCACGCTTAACTGTGGAGTTTTTCCGATCCGGGCTACCGAAAAGCAGATGCATCTTGTTAGAATAGGTAGTACCAATTAATTCTTATAAGCTATCCCAAATTGTGCAGTCTTATACCTGCACAACCTATGGCATCTCTCTCTTTCGGGTGTCGATTCAATTCATTCGTGCATGTAACCCCCCGCTGGAAGCCTGTCAGGAGTCGCTCCTTGTACGTGCCTCTTTGCACCGGCGACCACTCCTCGCCCTCGTCAGCGCTCGGGATGTTACATGCCCATCATTTTCCGCCTGGTTCGTCCTCGAACCACGCCGTACTGGATGAGAGGCCCTGCTCTAATACCACTTGTAACGCCCGACCGCTTCAAGAATCAATGACTATCCCCACATACTAACACGAGACTTTTCAGTGTGCTTTTTCCTCACTCACACACTTCCCGGGAAAACTTCCAGGAGGTCACCCATCTCAGAATTGCTCCAAGTCAAGCACGCTTAACTGTGGAGTTCTTCCGATTCGGGCTACCGAAAAGCAGAAGCATCTTGTTAGCATAGGTAGTACCAATTAATTCTTATAAGCTATCACAAACTGTGCAGTCTTATACCTGCACAGCCTTTGGAATCCCTCTCTTTCGGGTGTCGATTCGATTCATTCATGCATGTAACCCCCCGCTGGAAACATGTCAGGAGCTGCTCCTCATACGTGTCTCTTTGCACCGGCGATCACTCCCCGCCCTCGTCAACGCTCGGGATGTTACACCTCCTTCCACATTACTCCACACAAAGATTTTTTTCTCCTCTTACCGAGGTGGCTATTTTGGAGTAGTGAAGATGGGAAATCAGGTGACCAGAAAGATTATTGGTGTCAGTGATGTGACCCTGACCACGGATGTCGGGTGTCGTCTTGTGTTGAAAGATGTAAGGCATGTGCCTGACATGCGTTTGAACCTAATCTCGGTAGGCAAGCTTGATGATGTCGGGTTAGTGAACTACTTCGGAAATGGTAGATGGAAATTGGCCAAAGAAAACTTGGTTGTTGCTCGAGGTAAGAAGGAAGGCTCCTTGTACGTGATGCAAGGAAAGATCAATGGCGGAGAAGCCAATTCTGTACGAGACGGACTTACCCTGGAGTTGTGGCACAAATGCCTTGGCCACATGAGCGAGAAAGGGCTCCGAATTATGAACAAGGAAGGATTATTGACTGGGTTGAAAGGCGAAGCCTTGGGGAGCTGCTCACACTGCCTAGCTGGAAAACAACACTAAGTTTCTTTTGTGAGACTGGATCAACCCAGACGACGCGGGTGTATTCTAGACCTCGTCCATACTGATGTCTGCTCCATGTCGAAAAGATCCCTTAGAGAAACTCAGTACTTTGTTTCATTCATTGATGATTATTCCCGCAAAGTTTGGGTATATATGTTGAAGTCTAAAGACCAGGTACTCCAATCCTTCAAAGAATTCCATGCAATGGTGGAAAGGGAGACTGGCAAGAAATTAAAGGTGGTCAGATCTGACAATGGTGGTGAGTATTGTGGCCCTTTTGAAGCATATTGTAACAACCCGTTGTACACCGGTATTGTTAACATTGATTATGATATTAAGCGCAATTACAATCACAGTAATTCATTTGTAAAAATGCGAGTAAACTTTTTCTTTTTTATTACGCGAGAGTTTAAAACAATAATAAAGCGTAATAAATGTTGTGACCGTAACTGAAAACTAATTGCAAAATAATTGAAACAACTGCCTAAATATCATATTATACTCCTCTCAAGTAACAAAGGGGTTCCCATAAACCCACTTAGCTTAAATCTCACTTTTTAGTTTTCTACCTATCCGAAAAATGGTTCGGTCTTTTAATTACTGCAGAAAATCCACATGTCGCACGCTGCTCAACTTTTAGTATGTTATTCTAGACTTAATTATGTTTCTAACAAGCTATCACACGAGTCAAAGTTCTTGTTTGCTCTGGTTATCGTCGTTTGAAGTTGGACAAGCAAATCTGCCAGCCAACCTCAAACAGGGCTCCAAACAGCCCACACTCTCTCAATGATTCTGGAAAATCCACTCAACCATTTGTTCTCAAATTTTTATACAGTAAACTACACAACTCGAGCTTCAATTTTACATATCATACACCTAATTTGACTAAGAAACGAAGCGGGAATAATTTCCCCAAAAACTGCCAGAAACAGCCCCATGCGCAGGGGCGTTCTGAATAGTTCGTGTTCTCTGTCTCCTACCGGGCTGTGTGGTTCTCCTTTAGTTCCCAAATTTTGACACAAGGTAGTTGACATCTCAATATTTAACATGGAATATGGCATGTTCCTATTGGACTTTTGTGGAGGGAGATATGTTCTCCCAAAGTTCATCCAAATTCCGCCAATTTCTATAAATTTCGCCAGAGTTTCCTTTGTTTTTCCAATAAATTCCACCTTTGAAGGTGTGTTATCTAACCTCAATGTGTACCTAATAAACATGGGTGGCACTCAGGGACCAGCAATGCCTTGGTTCTCTTACAACCCTTCACAATTTATATCCAATTTGATCAATATTCATAATCCATGCTTACTTTCTCAAAGTTAAACTAATTTCAATCACAATATCCATTTGCATGCATCTTTGAAACATAAAACATAATTTACATCCTAGAATAGGCCTATTGCCCTTTCATCATATATATGCTTCCATATTACATCAAGTCTCCATAATACAAATTACGAGCTTCTTTACAAATATTACAATAATCCTCCAAATATACATAATGAACCACCAAAATAAATCATGATAAATAAATGACTAAACTCAGGCAAATGTGACATGAACAAAGATAACAGATAATAATCCTAACTCAATACGATGTTCATCTCCTAAGTCTAGCCTAGGCTATATACCAAAATATACCATAAGTCCATGAGCTCATCCCACGGGCCTCTTGCCCGCCGCTCCAACACCACTGGCACTACCTGAAATAAATTCCCCAAAGCGGGGTGAGATATACGAATATATCTCAGTAACCCAGAGGTTCTGGAGAATACTCCGCCCAATGGCTCACTTCGATGCATATCAATAATATAATACAACATTTAAAACGGGATAAAGCAAGGGATTTAGTGAAATAGGGAAGCATAGGGAACAAAATACGATGATGCTGGAATGGTCAATGCCAATACCACGCAACATCCGGCCTAATGGCCTCGGCACATAGCCTACGAGTTCCAATCCAAGGAAGTGTTCCCAGAACATCAACCAAGGCACCCTCCATCCATATACACCCGAGACTTCCTAGTGTGCTGCTCTACGGGTGACACACCACGACCCAGGTCAACTGGAACTCCCTCATGGAGACCTATCCAGTGGAAGTCTGTAACGCCCGAAGGCAAACTGTCTACTGGCCAGAGACTCGGTACATCCTATGTACCACAAAGAATACAACAATGCATGAACATGTTATACTACATTACTAACATACACATCCAACCACTACCCTCAACGGGCATGATGGAGCACACACAGGGATCAAACCCCAGTACCAAGGGATTACATTAATAATCTCCCCACTTGATAGCTCCCAATCACAGTATCACCAAGCTTGGTTCACCAGAAATGCCTACACATAGGCCATTTCCATTTCAATATCAACCAACCAAGATATATGCAAGTTCATCAATTATACATGCACAGATTCAAGACCACTTACCACAATCCCTTTGGCCCGGGACCAAAGGCAACCCACCAAGCTCACGGTTCCGAGTTCAATTCCGCGGAAGGCAACTTACAATGATCTCACAAGGATCATCAATACAAGGTGCAATCAACTAAGATTACAAAACACCAAAATTCTCCCCACCCACTAGCTAGGTTCGGCCATTATAGGCAATTTTTACAAAATATTTTTCTTTTAATCTTTCTTTAGCATCCTAAGGCTATCACAATACCATTGCAAGTCCCATTTTTCATGCTATACCATCATAACACCATTTTTCCAATTATTACGTTCTAGGTTCCAATACACATCACCCACACTCCAAGCATTTTTCCTTTAACTTCTAATGCATTCACTCAACACACAACTCATCCAAATACCATTTAACACTACAACACATCAATTGCATAATTTTTGCATCATCACACCCATCACCTCCTCACTTGGCCGAAATGTTAGTGCCCTCACACCAAGGGATATCCAATTCAATTTAACAACTCCACATGTTATACAATCCTACTATTAACCCATACAAACAATCAACAACTCAATTACATAATTCTACAACCAATCCATTTCACAAAGTCATGAAACCACACCCAAAATTTACAAGTTATAATCCAAATTTAATCAATTATTTTTATGACATCAATCACTCTAAAACATCATTCTAAGCCACATTTGTCTAATACACAATTTCAATTTGAGCTCTCTAACTACATCAATCACACAACTCATGCTCTAGGTTTTCAAAAATTAAATTCATGAATCAACCATTCAAAAGCATCAAAACTTACTCACAAGCTTGGCTTAGGACTCCTCCAAGTGATCCGCAAGCAATGGCTTGAACACACAACTCCAAAAACCTTGAAGTCTTCCTCAAAATCGCGGCTATTTTTCCCCCCTTTTCTCCCAATATAGCGAGTTTCAAGGTTCAATAATACCATGGTTGTGTTTGGATGATGATTTCCAACAACTTTGGTGACAAACTTTGTTGGATTTGAGTGAATATGGACGGAGTTATGAGAGGGAGAAGGTTTGGAAGCTCTCTTGGCCATCCCTGGAGGGGGGCTCGGTTTTTTGGTTGGGGGAAGGAGAGAGAAGAAGCTGATTTTGATCTGGTGCAATGTGGCAAGTCCACTTAAGTGAGGTGGGCCCCACCGCCACCTCACGCGATTTCAAACTAATTCAAATTCCCGCCTATTCCACTAAACGTCCATAATTTCATAAACTATTTAGAAACTCTAATTTTTAACATTAACCATGTCCTTTAATTTTCCTTGATCAGATGAATCCGGAGTTTTCCGATCGTTCGGAGAAATCGCAGTTTTAATTTGTTATGCGCGCCGTGGGCACGCTTCCCCAAACACACTAATTTCCATCAATTTTCGCCAGAAATCATATTTTCTAGTCCTATGTACCACTTATAACTTATATCCAAACTTAGAGCTCAAAATTCATTCGGCACGCTTTACGGTGCAACTGTATCGCGGTATTTTTACCCGATAAAAACACTATTCACCGAATTTTCATAAACTTGCCTAACCACTCAATTTTTCGTTCTGAATCCATTTCCGGGGTTAGTTTTCTCATTTGAGACCTCCTACTCAATTTTACCTTCCTAGGGTTACGTGTTTTGCTAATTACCGTTTTACCATTCCTTTGTATTTTGACCTTAATTTTAGGATTTTCATTAATCCTACCCTTTAATCCACATTTAATATATTAATACATATTTTAAAAATGTGAGGTGTTATACATATTGTAGAGCGGTCGGGATCCGACTTGAGAAGACGCTCCCCAAGACTCCGCAGCTGAATGGACTTGCTGAAATGATGAACCGGACTACTGAAGAGAATGTCCAAAGTATGCTATTCAATACCGGATTGCCGAAATCATTATAGGGAGAAGCAGTTAAAACTGTTTTTGACTTGATAAACCTCTCCCCATCACGACCACTTAAAGGAGAAATTTCAAAGGAAGTTTGGACAGGTCGGAAAGCAGTTTATAATCAATTGAAAGTATTTGGATGCCGAGATTTCTTACATATCCCTAAAGGTGAAAGGAAAAACTAGATGTGAAGACTAAAGAATGCATTTACCTCAGTTCGCCGAGATGTGAGTTCGGGTTACGAATTTGGGCTTCAATCAACAAGAAGATAGTGAGAAATCGAGATGTAGCCTTTTATGAGAACGAGACTATTCAAGATATCTCGAAACCCAAAGTCTGGGTTACTGTCAGACGTGAAGAACTCAGCCCTCCTATTCTAATTGAAGCAGGGGGAAAATCAAGAGAATGAAGAAAATAATGAGATTGACCAAGGTAATGAAAACTAAGGTCCTGAGGATCGAGATGTTGAGGTCCAAGATGATGAGATCCAAGATGATGATCATGATGAGCTGAATTCTCAACCTGAAGAACAACCCAGACACTATACTCGACTGAGATGACCTTCTACAAGGTACCAACCTGATGAATACACCGTTGTTGCTGAAGATGGTGAACCTCAGAGTTATGATGAGGTTGTGACGAGCTCAGATGAAGAGGAATAGGAAAAGGCAATGCCAGACGAGATGAAGTCTCTGCATGAGAATCAGACTTATGAGCTGACCGATCTTCCTGAAGGAAGACAAGCTCTTAAGAACAAGTGGGTTTACAAAATAAAACTTGAACAAAATGGCTAGAAGCCGAGATACAAGGCCAGGATTATGGTGAAAGGCTGCAATCAGAAGAAAGAAGTTGATTTTGAAGAAATATTCTCTCCTATGGTGAAAATGACTTCGGTCTTAACCGTGTTAGTCATGGCGGCTTTGATGGACTATGAAGTGGAACAAATGGATGTGAAGACAGCATTTCTTCACGGAGACCTTGAAGAAGAGATATATATGGAGCAACATGAAAGGTTCTGAGCTCTAGGACAAAAAGACATAGTATGTCGGTTGAAGAATTGTTTATACGGCTTGAAATAAGCACCTCGGCAGTGGTACAAGAAATTTGAATCTTTCATGACTGATCACAAGTTTGTGAAGACATAGGCCGATCATTGCGTATTTGTTAAAAGGTATGAGACCAGATATTTTTTTATTTTACTTGTATATGTTGATGACATGCTGATTGTAGGGCAAGACAAATCGAGAATAGCCATCATGAAGAAGGCATTGAGCTCGTCCTTCACAATGAAGGATCTTGGCCCTGCAAAGCAAATACTCGGAATCAAGATTATCTGAGATAGACAAAAGAAGCTATTGTGGCAGAGTCAAGAAAAATGCAATGAAAAGATTCTAAAAAGATTCTGAAGAGATTCAGCATGGACAAAGCTAAAAAAGTGAGCACCCTCTTAGCCGGACAGATTAAGCTGAACCAGAAGCAACGTCCGAGATTTGATGAAGACAAAGATGAGATATTGAAGATCTCATACCAATCCTTTGTCGGAAGCTTGATGTATGCAATGGTTTGTACAAGGCCCGACTTGGCGTATGCTATTGGAATGGTAAACCGGTATCTGTCAAACCCCGACAAAGAACACTAGGAAGTAGTGAAGTGGATTTTCAAGTATCTCATAAGAACTACAAAGTTATGCCTCCGATTTAGAGAAGGCTAAGCCGAGTTGCAAGGCTACTCGGATGTTGATTTAGGAGGAGATTCCGACTCGAGGAAATCAACGACGGGATATATGATGACATTTATAGGAAGAGCTATCTCTTGACAATCAAAACTACAAAAGTGTGTGGCATTTTTTATCACCGAGGCCGAGTATATTGCCGCGACTGAGGCAAGCAAAGAAATCTTGTGGATGAAAAAGTTTCTCTCTGAATTCGTGCATGATCAAGACAAGTACAAGCTGGGATGTGACAATCAAAGCACAATTTATCTTGCGAAGAATTCGACCTATCACCCCCGCACTAAGCACATTAATGTGAGGGATTACTGGATTCAAGATATGGTAGAAGGTGGAGAGCTCGAACTCGTCAAAGTGCACATCAACCTGAATTGGTCTGACATGATGACGAAATCGATACCAGCAAGGAAATTTGAAGACTACTGTGAAGGTGTTGGGTTACTGCTGATGCTGATGCATTGAAGTCGGAAGGAAAGATTTGTTGGGCTTCCTCCTTGATGCTAAGCCCAAAGCCCATTGAGGGATTTAAAATACCCTAAACCCTCTTCATTCCCCTATAAATACATTAGTTGTGGGTTGGAGGTAGGTTAAAATAAGAAAAATATAAGGTTGGCTTGTGAGATTTTGAGGGTTTGGAGTGAAAAGCTTAAAGATTTGATTTTGAGAGCACTTCTAGGGAGAAGCTTGAGTGTTAGACCTCCTTAGGAAAGTTTGAGAGAAAACCATCATTGTAGATGAGGTTTGAGTGTACCATTATTGTTGGTGAAGTTTGATCTTTTGTAACCCATTATTATCATAGTAGAAGTTTGATTCTGGACTAGTGTCCCGTGGATTTTTACTTCTTCTCATTGGAGAAGGTTTTCCCACGTTAAAATCTGTTTTGTTCTTCCCTCTTTCTCTCTCCTATGTGTTTTTCATTTTTCCACTGCGTTGGTCGACTGGTAAGTTCAGGCCGGCCTCTAATTGAAGAGCTGAGCTCCTAACTCGACGTTTGACTTCCACAAAGGCTTCTTAGTCGAGATTGAGGGTTCCCAACACCAATTGCACATAATCACTTTCAGTTATTATTCCATAATTCTCTTTTACATTTTATAAAGAAGTGCAAATAACTCATTTATAATTATTTTATAGTATAGGATATTTTGCTGCTTTTTTTTTTCATGTCGACTTTACCTATTATTATTCAACACTGTTAGATTACAATCTCAACTGACCTTCACCATTTTTCTCTCCTCCTACTGTGGGTTGAGATTGTTATCAAACAGTTTTGGAAATAATTAGGTAAAATATACATAAAAAATATAGGCAGAATATAATATCTCTTATTCTATTATCGTGACTATTTTATTAAGTCAATAAATTTTATTTATAAATCTATGAATGAATAAAAGAGTTGAATTTAAATTTATTTGTGGTGACTGTTTTATCAAACCTATGAATTTTAAATTTTAAAAGAATTTCAAATCTATTTGAGATTGAATAAATTTTAAAAATTGTTTTGTTAAATTTAAATTTATTATTTATTTAATTTCCAACTATTAACAATTTTCTTCTTATGTTATTTATTTATTATATGTTTAAATTTTGGTAGACATTAATTCTATTTGACATTTATTAAAAAATAAAATCAGTTTTATCATGTTTAAAAAAAATTAGCATTTAATTTTTAAATTCTAATATTATTCCTCCTATCTTATTTATTTGTTATATATTTGTATTTAAATGATATTTTTATTTTATTGAATTGTTGAATTTCCGGCTTGACTGTGGATTTCGAAATTTTATACAATACTCCTAAATTAGGGGTGTTAACGAGCCGAGTCGAGCCGAGCTTTGGTCTTACCGGTCGAGCCTGTGTTCAAATGTGTCAGACTGGTCTTAGCCTGTTACCTGTTACGAATCTAATATCAGCATGTGGCCTGATTCATTTACAAAAAATAAAAGCCTTGTTTAGCCTGCTAGCCTGTTTTAAAAAATTAAGACAACAAAAATTTATCCAAACAAAATATACAATCAACAGCACTAGTAATTCCATAAATATTCATAAATTTAATGTATATCCAAATAGCATAATATAAAATAAAATCATTAAAAAGTCTGTTTAACTAATAAATGGGATGAAATGAAATGAGAAGAGAGAGAGCTATCACAAGTAGTATAAAAAATAATATATTAGGCAAGTCTGAGAGGCTTTAAGGTCGAGCTTTTGAATTGGAGCCTGAGACCTTTTTATTAAACGAGCTTTTATACAAGTTCAAGTCTGAGTCCAACAATCAATTTTAGACATGTAAGTTCAGGCCTTCACGAGCCGAGCCAAAGATCCCTGTAAGGCCCTTGGCTCGTTTAGCACCCCTACTCCCAATCAGCTTGTCAAAATGACCTATTACAATATTTCCCGGTGCAAAATACTTCCCTTGTGTATTGCCGCCACGCAAATTTATACCTCCAATAAGAGGACACAATCCCTTGAACCATTCACTGTGTATATGGCCAAAATTTAAATAACTATTGTTAAATTGCTGCAGTTCAATTGTTTTCTGGCCTTTTGAAGGGTAACGTATATATACTGACCTAACATTATTCGATTATGACCGGGTTAACGTTCCCAAAATTAGTCACGCTCTTAATTGGTTCAAGTAGTGATATGTGAATCATGAGATCCAAGCAGGGTTATGAAATCCAGGTCGACTCGGAACTTGATTATCGGACTGGTTCGAGTCAAGTTCTGAATTGATTATACATTGGACCTGATCAAATTCGGTCAAAACTGGTGATCCAGCCAGATCATGCATTTTTATATAAAATGTAGAACTTATTTTAAAAAAATTTGCAATTTTATTTGATAATAGTATACTCTTTTACAATGATATCAAATTTCAGCTTATTTAGTGAATCTTATTTAATTCATTTTAAATCGGTTCGACCAGTGTGATCCACTAGTTCTACCAGTGACCAGTACCTCAACCGGATCGATGTCGAGTCGAGTTCAATAACATTGGATACAAGTAAATTAATAACTAAAATTTAATATAAAATTTCTTACATTTATACAAAGTAATAGTCTAACATAACAAAAGCTTGCCCTTTGCATAAAAATTGTCCTAAACAAATAAATAAGCTTATTATTATGGGGATTATTTCTCTAATATAATAAATGTTGGAATTTGTAATTCCTCTAAACTTTTTGGTGATAACTATCACCTACAAGCCAAGATCCATCATACCAAATCATAAAGAAATAAGAACATAAAGGTGGAGGCATACATGTCTCCATTGCAGCGGAATAACTTTTATCTTGTCTCTTGGGGTTTGTAGTCTTCCTCAGTCAAATCACCCTAAAACTGAATTCCTTAGTGTGCCGTCTCTCTCTTGATGGGGAAGAGAAACTAGGGTTGTTCATTTGACGTATTGGGGACCATAACCCTTTATAGTGTTTTTATCTTTATTGTTGGGCCAATAAGCTCCCATTATACCTAGTTGGCCCAACACCAGTATCCACTCATTCAGCCCATACTCACTTAGGAATCTATTTGGGAATATTTATCTGATCACTTTAATTTACCCAATATATATAAATAGCACAATATAATTATTAATATAATATGTGACCCACAATAATTATTAGAAAATATAATATCCTAACAATCTCCCACTTAGGCCACATATTAACTTGAGATAATTATATCGTATATCTTTAGTGCGCAACTGTATGCTATTTTTCTTTAGATTCCTCCTTAGATACAATCTGGTCCACCTCCTATATCAATATGAGATCATGGCGGCTTTTGTCACTTCCAAGCGTAACTAAACCTTCCATGGTCATCGCACCAATATATTCAATGACATAGATCAAGTATGGATGAGTGGCATGGAAATTACATGCAATGTGATCTTACCATGCCTATTTCCAACTGGTCCTACTTTAATCTTTATGAGATCAATCCTAAATTTTCTGCATACACAAAGCAGAAACACAAGCACAAAATATAATACATTCAGAGGGAAAATATCATTGAATTCTTTATTCTGCGGAAAACAAACATAAGAATATTTCATTTATTTATTTACATAGAACACCAACATAAAGAACTCCCACTAAACCGTAGTGCCATCGAACAAAACAACACCCATATGAGCAGTATGCTCGTGAAAGACCTTAGGCACTAAGCCTTTAGTAAGCGGATCCGCAAGCATAGAGTTCGTCCCTATGTGTTCTATGGAAATTTGACCACTCTGAACTCTTTCTTTTACAACCAGAAACTTTATATCGATGTGCTTCGATTTTGAAGAGCTTTTGTTGTTGTTGGAGTACAACACTGCTGACCTATTGCCACAATAAATCTTCAGTGGCCTTTCAACATCACTCACTATATGCAGCCCTGTGACAAAGTTTCGCAGCCATACCCCATGGTTGGATGCCTCAAAACAAGCTACAAATTCAGCGGCCATAGTAGAGGAAGCTACAAGTGTCTGTTTAACACTCTTCCAAGAAATAGCTCCTCCAGCCAACATGTAGACATAACCTGACGTGTTTCTTTTACTATCTTGGCATCCAGCAAAATCAGAGTCAGTATATACGACGATCTCTAATTCATCTGACCTCCGATATGTAAGCATATAATCTTTAGTTCTCTTTAAATACCGCATAACCCTCTTGGCTGCTTTCCAATGATCCATTCCAGGGTTTCTCAAGTATCTTCCTAACACTCCCACTATAAATGTTATATCAGGGCGAGTACAAACCTGGGCATACATAAGGCTTCCTACTGCCGAAGCATAAGGTACCTTTGTCATTTCTATCATCTCAAGCTTACCTTTAGGGCATTGGGCAAGACTAAACTTGTCTCCCCTAGATATGGGCGTATCTCCTGACGTACAATCCTTCATGCCAAATCTATCCAAAATCTTTTCAATGTAGGCCTTTTGTGATAACCGTAGGATACCTTGAGCGTGATCTCGAAGTATCTGTATTCCTAAGACAAAAGATGCATCACCAAGGTCCTTCATCTCAAAATCTTTAGTGAGAAGTTTCTTGGTTTCATGCAATAAGCCTATATCGCTACTGGCAAGTAAGATATCATCAACATATAGTATCAGGAATATGAATTTACTCCCACTGAACCTGTGATACACACAATCTTCAACTAAGTTCACCTCAAAGCCATAAGAGATAATAACCTGATGGAATTTGTGGTACCATTGACGAGAAGCTTGCTTAAGGCCATAGATGGACTTTTTCAATTTGCAAACCATAGACTTTGAATCTCCCAATACAAAGTTTTCTGGTTGCACCATATAAATTGTCTCATCAATGTTGCCATTGAGAAACGCTGTCTTTACGTCCATCTGATGTAGCTCCAAATCCAAATGAGCCACAAGCGCCATTATTGTCCTAAAGGAGTCCTTCATAGAAACCGGAGAGAAAGTCTCTTTATAGTCTATGCCTTCTTTCTGAGTGAAACCTCTAGCAACTAGACGTGCCTTATATCTTTCGATGTTGCCATTTGAATCCCTTTTGGTTTTAAATATCCATTTACAACCAATGGGTTTCGCACCTTTAGACAACTCAATAAGATCCCAAACGTCGTTGTCTTTCATAGATTGCATCTCATCTTTCATGGCATCAATCCATTTACGAGCATTAGAGCTTTCTAAGACTTGTTGGAAGTTGATTGGATCATCTTCCTTCAAGCTTAAAATATTTTCATGCTCTTGAAGACACACAATATATTCATCCGGAATTGCATTTCTCATTTCCCTAGTGGATCTCCTTAATGGCACTTCTTGAGTTTGTTGAGTTTGTTCTATAGGTGGCATAGGGGGTGATTCATTATTGTCTTGACCCAAAACAATGTCAGGGACCAAAGCCTGTTCCATAACAGTGTCGTGAACAGGGACCTGATCATTAATTGCTTGTTCCGTAATTGCATCTTGAATGATGACAATATTAGGAAGAGAAATATTATTTTCTTCCTCATCAAAGACAACATTCCTTATTTTATCTTCCCCCCCAAACTCAACATCCTCAAGGAATATGGCATTTCCCGTCTCCAAAAAGGATCCTGTAGTGGGATTATAAAACTTAAAGCCCCGAGAGCGTTCAGCATATCCAACAAAATAGCAGCTGATTGTTCTTGAGTCCAACTTTCTTTCATTTGGCCTATAAGGCCTTGCTTCTGCTGGACAACCCCAAATTTATAAATGCCTTATGCTAGGTTTCTTTCCATTCCATAGCTCATAAGGGGTTTTTGTCACTGCTTTGTTGGGAACCCTATTAAGGATATAAACTGCAGTCTTTAGTGCTTCTCCCAAAGTGATTCTGGCAATGAAGAATGACTAAGCATACTCCTCACCATGTCTTTAAGAGTCCGGTTTCGCCTTTCCGCAACACCATTCATGCTAGGTTTACCTGGCATTGTGTATTGCGGGATGATTCCACACTCCTTTAGGAAGATCGCAAAGGGCCCTGGACGTTGTTCACCTGATCCATCAGATCTACCATAGTATTCACCACCACGATCAGATCTAATGGCCTTAATTTTCTTGCCTAACTGAAGTTCAACTTCATCTTTAAATTCTTTGAACACATCCAATGATTGTGACTTCTCTCTAATCAAATATAGGTATCCAAATCTTGAATAGTCGTCTATGAATGTGATAAAGTATTGTTGACCATTCCAAGAGGCTATAGGAAATGGTCCACAAATATCCGTATGAATCAATTCTAAGACATCTGAAGCTCTGTTGGAACCTATTTTTCTTATGTTTGTCTGTTTCCCCTTTATGCATTCAATGCACACCTCAAAATCATCCAGATCAAGGGGTTCAAGAATTCCATCAGCCACAAGCCTCTGAATTCTCTGTTTAGAGATATGACCTAAACGCTTATGCCACAGAAAGGCAGAATTCTCTTTTAACTTTCGCTTTGTACCATTTGCACTCGAGTGCAATATTTCATTATCAGTAGAAACAGTATCAAGCATGTAAAGATTATCAATCAAAGAACCAGTACCAACAATATTTGAATTAAGCGAAAGACAAAATTTATTATTTCCAAATGAACAAGAATAACCAGATTTGTCCAAACTAGAAATAGAAATTAAATTCCGTCTAAATGACGGTGCAACAAATGTCTCAATCAAATCCAAATAAACACCAGTTTTTAACAATAATCTAAAATTCCCAATAGCTTGAACTGCAACCTTTTTGCCATCGCCCACAAAGATGTATCTCTCAACATCACTTGGCGGTCAGCTCCAAGGGCAACCCTGCATAGACATACTAATGTGAGTAGTAGCACCAGAATCTACCCACCAAGTATCAATAGGTACAGTAGCTAAATTAATTTTAGAACAAACTAAAGTGAGAGTCATACCCTTCTTTTCACGCCATGCCTTGTATTTGGAACACTCTTTCTTCATGTGTCCAGATTTCTTACAAAAGAAGCAGGTGAATTCCTGATCCTGCTTCTTTTGCTTCTTTGGCAAAGCATCTGCATTATCCTTAGCTCTCTTTCTCTTCTTGTCTTGAGAGGTTGATGCCAAGTGAGCACTATCAGTCTTCTCTCGCTGTAACCTCTCTTCCTCTTGCACGCAGTGAGAAATGAGCTCATTAAGAGTCCATTTTTCCTTTTGAGTGTTATAACTCACCACAAATTGACCGTATTGTGCAGGAAGAGAGATAATAACTAAGTACATGAGCAACTCAGAGGGCAGCTCTAACTTTAATGCCTTTAGTTTTCCAGCAAGATTAGACATTTCCATAATGTACTCCCTTATGTTTCCCTTTCCATTATACCTCATGTTTATGAGTTTGGACAAGGTTTGACCAATTTCATCCTTTTCATTTCGAGCAAAGTATTGCTCGAGTTCCTTAAGAAACAACTTGGCATTGGTAGTCTCAACAATCGAGCCCCTAAACGCCTCCGGAACGGAACGTTTCATGATCATCAAACACATGCGATTTGAGCGTTCCCACTTCTCAATTTTATCCGTGTTTGGATTTTCCTGAGTGGAAGTGGGTTTCTCAGTCCTTAGCGCATTGTCGAGATCCATGCAGCCGAGAACAATTTCCACATTCTCTTTCCACAGCTTGAAATTTGCCCCATTAAGCATTGGAAGCGAATTCACTTGAGCAACATAATTGGCAGCGGTAGCAGAAACTGTCTCCAGAGAACAAAATAAGATTACATACTAATAACATGTCATATCATATATATATTCAAACACCATCATAAATAAATTACATACATGATATTGACAAATAATCCAAAGTAAAATGAGTTTATTATAAGATACCTAGCACAACATTAATATTTAGTCTGTGGACAAAAATATCAACTTGTAAGTGGTACTCTTAATGTAGTAATCAAACATTGACAATAAGTCCTGTCAAATCATAGCCTTCCTGTGGGCCGACTATGAATTACATGGAGAATTCTTGATAATTGTCACATATTTATTACCACAAGTATGTTTGTTACTTGGCCAAATAATAACCTTCATGTGGGCCGATCACTATCCGCATAAGCAATAAACACACACATGATCACATAACATATGTTATTTGGCCAAACAATAACCTTCCTGTGGGCCGATTATTATTTGTATAAATAAAATATATTTATATGACCAACCTATTTGAAATCAAATTAACCTTTATAAATTTGACCACTGTGGCGGCTAACAAATTTATCATATTTAATTTCAAATAAAAACCTTTAGGGATAATAAACTCATTTAAAAATAAAATAACAACAATAAAAAAATTATTCTTTATCAATTCTCAATGTATATATATACATCTTGTATCAATATATCATTGCAACAATTTTAAGGCCAATAGAGACGGTGATTTGCAGCAAACGGTGCAACAATGTAATTCATGAAAATCAATCATCACGAAAATCGAGATGGTAATCATAAAGTATATTTCAATTCATTCTAAAATTTTAGAGATAACACACAGTAACGGTGCAAATCAATTGTAGACTTGGCACGACAATCAAAAATTGATTTCTAATTCACGAGAATTGTCGTGGGTTGATTTCAATTGTATACAATATATATACAACATGATATATAAGAAAAGACAGAACAATCACGGTTTACACAACAACTCAGATTTAAAAAATTGATCGCAATTGATTGGATCTTATAATTATATAAACCTAATTCCCTCATGATTCAATATGATTAAGGCTCTGATACCAATTGTTGAAATTTGTAATTCTTCTAAACCTTTTGGTGATAACTATCACCTACAAGCCAAGATCCATCATACCAAATCATAAAGAAATAAGAACATAAAGGTGGAGGCATACCTGTCTCCATTGCAGCAGAATAACTTTTATCTTGTCTCTTGGGATTTGTAGTCTTCCTCAGTCAAATCACCCTAAAACTGAATTCCTTAGTGTGTCGTCTCTCTCTTGATGGGGAAGAGAAACTAGGGTTGTTCATTTGACTTATTGGGGACCATAACCCTTTATAGTGTTTTTATCTTTATTGTTGGGCCAATAAGCTCCCATTATACCTAGTTGGTCCAACGCCGGTATCCACTCATTCAGCCCATACTTACTTAGAAATCTATTTGGGAATATGTACCTGATCACTTTAATTCACCCAATATATATAAATAGCACAATATAATTATTAATATAATATGTGACCCACAATAATTATTAGAAAATATAATTTGCTAACAAAAGGGTTCGCTTTTTTTTGCAGTTACTGCAGATAAGTTATCTGCAGTAAACCCAATACGACGTCGTTTTGGGCGGAAATCATGGTATTTTTATAATTTTAATTTACTTCAAGGTTATAATAATCTTTATATTTATAATTTTTTAAAATTTCAATACCAAAACAACGTCATTTTAGAAATAAATGCAGATAACTTATCTGCATTAACTGCAAAAACATTTTTTCCTATAATAAAATACAAGCTTTCTCATATTGATAGACAAATAAAGTGGAATTTATCAATTTAAAAAAAGACATATATTTTTATGTAAATATGATATGAGAAAATAATTTCATGTAACATGAAAATATGATTTCCCGACTATTATTATTATGGATTACGATATTTTGATTATCAATTTTTTCTACTACCACTCTAATCACCATTGGATTAGAGGAAAAGTCGAATGGAGAGAAAAGAAAAATAACTTTTAATCCAATGGTGATTAAAGTGGTAGTGGAGTGGTAGTAGAAAAAATTGATAGCCAAAATATCCTACCTCTATTATTATTATTATTAACTTTTATTTTTCTTAGACCTGATTCGTCAGCCAGTCTAGGACTTAAGTGAACCACTGTACCAAACTACCAAGAATCTGGTTGGTGACGTGTTACCTGGTCAACCGGCTGAACCGGTCACCCATGGCGTTGAAAAACGCGGCTTCCTTGAATTCTTCGCATTTTGTCCTCCTCTTCAGTTTTACCCTTTCGAAGGTCAAAGCATTGTTATCAACGTTGTTCAGGTTGGTGTTGTGTTTGGATCAATCTTTGTGTTCTGCTGTTGCTTCTTTTATTATTCGATCTACCGTTTTGGTTCATAATTGAGCTTCTGCCTTTTTAGAACTTTTGTATTTATTTTTTTTCAATATTATTAGTTGCAAACCGTTAAACGGAAGCTAATATAAGCTATCCATAGCAGTTTGGTTTTCTTGTATGTTGGATGTTTGTGTGGAATTGGAGCAGGCAATTAAATCCTGCAATGAGTTAATTAAGATATCTAGTCATGGGAACTGAGAAAATTGATATTGGGAAAATTGCTACCAATATAGGTCAATATAGGTCCCACAATGTTCGACTCGGACTAAATCAGTTTAAAATTACTTTCTTTTAAACTTCTACTAGCGAGGATAGGGATCAGGCATGCATGCAACTTTATCTTTACATATTTGTAAAAATGTTATTTTCTGGATTTGAACCTGTTACCTTTCAGTTACAAAGTAGTTTTTACCATTGCTTCACGCTAGTTCTCTTTTCTTGGATTAAACCGGTTTGGAATAAATAAATAAAAGTAAATACATTTAGTGCAAACCGCGGGAGTACCTTAAACTTGTTTTCAAATGTCTTGCATGCATGTGTTGGTATAAAGTCATTTGGATCGGAGTAAAACTTTAGCGTGTGTTTGGATTTACTTATTTTGGAAAAATAATTTTTTTTTTTTTTTTGGTAACTTTCTAATTTAATCTAATATCAAACACAGGCTTAATGGGCTAAAGCCTTTGTTATTTGTACTGCAATTGCTGATGGGTGACTGAATTGGTTTGCATAGAAGGGCATTGATGTTATTGCAGTTCTGATTAGAAAATAAAGGGAACACTGATTTAATTGAAAATCTAGGAAATATGTAACAAATACCTGGAATAAGGAGTGCATTTAAATAGAAATTTGTGAAGATTAGATTTGAGTACAATTCATTTCCAATTCTTGAGTAAATGATTGATTTTGTAGTTCATATATTCTTGTTTGTTAGCTGTCAAACTAGATAAGAAGCTTTATCTTAGGTTGTCATTTGACATATATGGATTGTTAGCTTTATGAATTCTATTGAGTTCCTCCTCTATTTCTAACTTTTGGAACTATAGTCAGCCTTCATCAATTAAATGATAACTTATTTGTAGTAATCATACTGATCCCAACTAGTTTGGGATAAAGGTGTTGCTGATATTGATGTATGTTATTTATAGTAATCATTTGTTGTAGTTTATGAATGTGCATATAGTCCAAGCTCACAACAACTGACAGAGAAAAACTCTTGATAGATACATCATCTGTGTCTAGCATTAACCAGGAGTCTTCTCTAGAAATGCTCCCTCTACGTCCGCACTCACAGGTTGGAGGACTGCAAACATCGCTATCTCTAGTTTCTTCTGATCCTCGCCTCTCTCCTGATAAACCTAGATCAAACTCTGAAAATCTCCGTGAATCTCCCACCGAAAGTGCCAGTTCTCAAGAAACTTGGCCTACAACTGATGCAGCCGCAGCAAAGAGGATGGAGAATGGGAAAGCAGAGACTAATTGCCTTGAGCAGTCAGTTATTCGTCATGTTTCTAGTGCAGACAAAATTACTCTTCGGGACATTGCAAGAGAAAGTGTTGATATAATCTGTGAAAAAATACATCGTCTGCCTGAGGAATTTCTGGAAGAGCTGAAGAATGGATTTCGAGTTATCCTTGAGGGTGGAAATGTTTCACAATATAGAGAGGAATTTTTTCTTTTGCAGAAGTTTGTTCAGAGTAGAACTGATCTAACTGCCAAGACACTGATTAGAGCACATCGTGTGCAGCTTGAAATCCTTGTTGCAATAAATACTGGAATTCAGGGATTTTTGCATCCTAGCATCAGTCTATCACAGACTTCCCTGATTGAGATATTTGTGTATAAGAGATGCAGAAACATAGCATGTCAAAACCAACTTCCAGCTGATGATTGTACCTGTGAAATATGCACAAACAGTAATGGTTTCTGCAATCTTTGCATGTGTGTAATCTGCAACAAGTTTGACTTTGAAGTGAATACATGCCGCTGGATTGGATGTGATTTGTGTTCTCACTGGACTCACACAGATTGCGCCATCCGTGAGCAACTCATTTGCATGGGCCCTTCTTTGAAGAGCGGAGAAGGACCAATTGAAATGGTTTTTAGGTGTCAAGCATGCAAGAGGACTTCAGAACTTTTAGGTTGGGTTAAAGATGTCATCCAACACTGTGCGCCATCATGGGATGGAGAGGCCTTAATGAGGGAACTTGATTATGTTAGTAGGATCTTTCATGGTAGTAAAGACCCCCGAGGGAGGAAACTATTTTGGAAGTGTGATGATCTCAGGGAAAAATTGAAAAGTGGGAAAATGGAATCAAAAGCTGCTTCCCGGGCAATATTGATGTTTTTCCAAGGTACTAGAACTCTACTTTTTCTGTAATTTCTGCCTTGTTATATAATAAGGCAATATCATGCTTTTCATTTTTATGTTTCCGCCACTATTAATTGATTTTGATCATGTCTAAAAGTGTGATAATGCTGATACGAGAATAAAATGCTCCAAAACTAGAGATAGCAATGATAAAATAGTGCTTTTTGACTAAAGCATTATATCTTTTCTTGGTTATATCACATATTTTTGAAATGATTGCCACACCACCCAATTTTTTCTTCATCGAAGCCTGAATTTAAGCACATGTAAGAAGAAAATGGGTGGCAATGGCATACTATCATGAGAAAAGCAGGCATCATCCATAAAGTTAATGCTACAATCACAACTTGTCTCTTCTTTTAAGCCGAAAACTATTGTGGGGTGGATGCATGGTTGTAATTATTTATGCTTGCCTCTTGTTCCAACTAATGCATATCCTTAATGAAGAGCTTGAGGTGGATTCTCCAAAAGCCCTGGAAAATGGAGAAAGTGGAAGGTTGATTGCTCCACAGGATGCATGCAATAGAATTGCTGAAGTGGTGCAGGAGGCTATAAGAAAGATGGAAATGGTAGCTGAAGAGAAGATGAGAATGTTCAAGAAGGCTCGCTTGGCTCTTGATGCTTGTGATCACGAGCTAGCAGACAAGGCCAGGGAAGTTGAAGAAATCAAGATGGACAGGCAAAAAAAGAAGTTTCAGATAGAAGAACTTGAGAGAATTGTGAAGCTTAAAAATGCAGAGGCTGATATGTTCCAATCTAGGGCGAATGAGGCTAAACGAGAGGCTGAGAGGCTTCAGAGGATATCTCTTGCCAAACAAGATAAATCAGAGGAAGAATTTACTAGCAACTACTTGAAACAACGATTAAATGAGGCTGAGGCTGAGAAGCAATATCTGTATGAAAAGATCAAATTGCAGGAGAGTTCTCGAGTTTCACAGAGCAGCAATGGTGGTGACCCTTCTCAGATGCTGATGTATTCCAAAATCCATGATATGCTGTAGTGTTCCTTCCATGGCAGATGTTCAGCCTAATGAGTGCCACCCTTTCAGGACAAATCCCTGAGTGTTAATTGTATGTAATCATTTTCCATAATATGGAAATGTCATTATTCTCTTGAACAATTTAGGAAGAGCCAGTGTAGTCCCATTAGATTTGAGAGAGTTTTATCTGTTTTTTGCTGATACTAGTAAAGGCTTAAATCTGTTTGAAACTGGGCTTGTTCTAAGCATTAATATGCTTTTTGTAAATTGTAAGTAATTATTGTCTGTTACAGAATTTGTGGCTACTAGTAAGTTGAGTTAGATGTTTGACAGTGTGATGACCTATATAGTCTTACATTAATATGATTTCAGTTAGTGGCATCAGTGGCTAGATAGATCAGAAGCTATGATGATGCACGGATATGAGTATGGGTATCATATATGAATGAGACTAGTTTATGGGATACGACATTTCTTAGAAAGTTAATCATAAGGAAATGGCAGGATGCAGCATAACATTCATGTCAACATTATAACCGTGACCTTAAGAGTGGAGATGGATTAAGTTATGCTTCGATGGAGTTTTTTTTTTTTTTTAAAGAATTTTTTATGTATTTGTTTTTTGAAGGACTTATAAAGCTTTTATGTTTTGATGCCTTTTAAGGACTTATTTTCTAATAATGCCTTTAAATAGGTCAATAGAGCCCATTTGGATGGAATTTTCTAGTCCATGTTTTTAGGCCAATATCATGCCTTAGCCAAATTCGGTATGGTTGGAATCCGATCAAACCATGAAATTTGAGCTAGTAAAGATAAATAAAAAGACTTGCGCTTTGACTAATCCTATAACTTTTGGTCTAGTGATAAATTCTCAGTCCAATATTTTTTTCCCCCCAAAAAAAAATGCTTCTAGTTTATTATGTTTTTAGATAGTAACTTCAAAAAAAATAAAAGTCACGAAAAAGATAAAATATTAATTTTTGCTCAAAACAACTTTTTAAATACTGCATCCAAACACAAAAATAACTCTGACTGTTTGGTTTGTTTCTCCTTAATACAATCCACACAAAATTAGAGATAAGTAAAATCTAAATTTGAAAATTTTCCATTCTTTACTAATCTCAAAATTTTCATTTTTTTATGCTACGTTTATATCAAAAAACTTAAGGGGTGATTCATCACAAGTATCATCAAGTTTCAAACTATATAAACAATGACCTAACAATATTAGTATTCTTATACAAATTGAAACAATTAGATCCAAACATGAGTTTAACTTTAAAATCATTAACATCCAATATAGAAACTGAAATAGATATAATTGATGTGTAATTAATAGGTATAAATGATGGGATATATTTTTCTTATGTTGTAGAAAAAAAATTACCTCATGTTGTAGAAATAAAAGTATAAGTGGGACCCACATGTAAGAGGAGAGAGAAAAAAGAATGGTGGGACCCAACTCCTTTTTGTGTGTATAGGAGAGTTATTTATCTCATGTAAAATAAGATAAACATAACTCATAAATGATAGTCAATATTTGAGACCAAATGACAAATCTCTATGTCTTTAATTGAAGATTTCTTTATGTTTTCCATAAAAAAAAACATCTCCATTTAGATTTATGCTTTGATCATAACAAATCCATGCAAATTATTAGAAACATGAGTTGTAATACCATAGTCAAAACAACCAAGTATTATTAGAAACTTTAATTAAATTGGACTCGAAACTTACGATAGATTCATAAAAATCTTTCTTTTCAAACCAAACTATACATTTGGAACTTTCAATTTGATAGTTTCCAATCCTCTTACAAAAGTGACACCTAAGGTCCATTGGTTCATTCTTAATCTCACTAATTTCTTTGTAGGTGCTTTATTCTATGAGATATTGCATACTTAGCATCATAGAATGCAGTAAAACTGAATATCTCATTGTATTGAATGAATAGAAACTGTACATTGCTCACTTATATATACACCAACTATACATATGAAGCTAATATAGTTCGAGCGGGAAAGCTAATGGTATAACTAACTGATACTGTAACTAACTAGCTTTAACTTATCAGCAAAAGTTAATATTAACTAACAGTAACTTCTATGCCTAATACCCCCCTCAAGTTGGGAGTAATATATCTCTTAAACCTAACTTGGAAATCAACAATTGAAACTGGGGAATCGACAAAGCCTTTGTAAAGAAATCAGCAATTTGCAATGAAGAACAGATTGGGAGAAGGTGAATGAGGCCATCTTGAATGCGTTCTCTAATGACATGACAATCAATGTCAATATGCTTACTTCTTTCAAGGAATGTGGGATTATGGGCAAGGTAGATAGCTGACTGGCTGTCACAGAACCCAGGGATTGATTTGGTAAGCGGAAGCTGTAAGTCACGAAGTAGGAAAGAAATCCATTGAAGTTCACAAGCTAAATTTGCTAAAGCTCGGTATTCTGCTTCGGAGGATGATCTAGAAACTGTTGTTTGCTTCTTAGTCTTCCATGAGACAAGAGAAGAACCTAAGAATACACTCAAGCCAGAGACAGAGCGTCTTGTATCAATGCAGCATGCCCAGTCTGCATCAGCAAAATCGGATGGAGTGAGATCATTTTGTACAGGGAAGAATAGTCCCTTCGATGGAGAAGCTTTGAGATATCTGAGGATTCGAACAGCAGCCTGATAGTGAGTCTCCATAGGCTTATCTACAAATTGAGTAAGTTGTTGAACAGCAAAATTTATATCGGGTCTTGTATTGGTGAGGTACAACAATCTGCCAACCAATCTTCGATATGCAGCAATGTCTAAGTAGGGATTACCATGCTCTTTCTGTAACTTCACTGAGGGATCCATAGGAGTGGAAGCTGGCTTAGAAGCTAGAAGACCAGCATCAGCAATAAGTTCTAATGTGTACTTCCTTTGATTAATAATCAAGCCTGATGAGGATCTAGCAACCTCAAAACCAAGGAAGAATCGGAGATGGCCCAGATCTTTTATTCGAAAAGCAGCATCAAGATGGTGTTTGACTCGATTAATTTCATTGATGTCATTCCCAGTGAGTACAATATCATCAACATAAATCAATAATGTTGTGAAAGAGTGAGAAGAGGACCTGATTAACAGAGATGGATCTGCTGCAGATTGATGATAGCCAAGAGTATATAAAGATGAAAGCAACTTGGCATTCCATTGTCTACTAGCCTGTTTAAGGCCATATAAAGATTTCTTGAGTTTGCACACTTGATTAGATTTGCTGCTACTGACTCCTGGAGGCAGAATCATGTAGACATCTTCATCCAAGTCACCATGGAGAAATGCATTGTTCACATCAAGTTGTTCCAAGTGCCAGCCTTTGGCCATAGCTATGGATAACGGTATTCTGACAGTGGTTATCTTCACAACTAGAGAAAATGTTTCAAGGAAATCAAGACCTTCAAGTTGGTTATATCCTTTGGCTACCAAGCGAGCCTTGTACCTCTTAATTGATCCATCTGCTTTGTATTTAATTTTATAGACCCACTTACATCCAATTGCTTGCTTATCTGGTGGTAACTCAACTATTGACCAAGTGTTAGTGGATTTGAGTGCACCCAACTCAACCTGCATTGCTTGTTTCCAAGGTTCAAACTTGACAGCTTGGGAATAGCTAGTTGGTTCTTTGTGGGTGCAAACAGCTAAACAAAAATGTTTGAAAGATGGAGAGCATTTATCATAAGATAATACAGAGGATAAAGGGTAAGGAGTGGTTGTACCTGAAGATGATTTGTTACAGCTAGTATCTGTCATCAAACAATGGAAATCTGCTAAATATTTAGGTTGAGAACAGATTCTTGTTGATCTTCGAGGGGGAAGTGGGGATGAAGTGTTGGTTTGTATTTGGATGTTGTCTAAGTTTAATTCTGTTGTGGCTGGATGATGTTGTGTGGTTGTTGGTAAGGGAAAAAAAATAGGGGAATCATATAAGGTTTCGGGTATGGAAGGATTTGGTAATGAATTTGATGAGACAGTAGTTTTAAGTGGGAAATTATTTTCATAGAACACTACATTTCGTGAGATAAGAATGGTTCTTGTATTTACAACAAATAACAAGTAGCCTTTGGTATTACTCTTGTATCCAATGAAAATGCATTTTTGAGCTCTTGGAGAGAACTTATTTCTGGTACATGGTAAAGTGGTTGCATATGCAAAACAACCAAAGACTTTGAGTTCCATAAATGTGGGAGGTTTGCATTATATGAGATGAAATGGAGTCTGGTTATTTATGACAGGAGTAGGTGTTCTATTTATTAGATGGACAACATGAGCAATGGCATAGCATCATAGGCTAGGAGGTAATTGAGCTTGAAAGGATAAGGATCGGGCAGTGTTGAGGATATGTTGATGTTTTCTTTCCACTTTCCCATTTTGTTGGGGACACTCTACACATGATCTTTGATGAATGATTCCCTTATTGTTAAAGAATTCAGTCATGATAAACTCTTTACCATTATCACTTTTCACTGTTTTAATAGAAGTTTGAAACTGGTTTTCGACCATATGAATAAACTGTTGCATAAAGGGTCGAGTTTCACTCTTATTTTTCATGAGAATGGCCTAAGTAAATCTGCTATAATCATCATGGAACTAGAAGTAATGGAAAAGGGACCCCAAATATCAACATGTATCATTTCAAAAGGCTTATTACATTGAGAGGAACTAGAAGGAAATGGAAGTCTTTTCTGTTTTGAAAAATGACAAATATCACATGGATTTATGTCTTTACAAGGAATGAAAGGAAAATTTGAAGCTAAAACTTTTGTTATAGAATTGGATGGATGGCCGAGTCTATAGTGCCATAATTTGGAATCATCAGTTTTTGTGTGATAGCAGGAACTGTCTTTAGGAAAGTTTCCATTGGATTGCCTAGCTGAACCAATCATCTTCTTGGATGGTTTCTGTAAAATTGAACATGTTAATTCATGAAATGTAACATCACAATTACAATCATGAATCAGTTTAGTGATAGAGATAAGGTTGACATGAAAGATTGGTACATAAAGGACATTTTTCAAGGTGATATGTGAAGATAACAGAACTGAACCCGATTGAGTAGCATATATTTTTGTACCATTTGGTAGGGAGATAGGTATTGGTTCAATTTTGTGTAAGGAAAACAGATTGGACATAGAACAGGTGATATGATCTGTGGCACCTGAATCTAAAATCCAACCTTTGGTCATGTTACCTGGCTTGATTTCTGTGTTGAATGCTGAGGCTTGTATCATATTGGTCATGTGGCTAGGTTGCTCTCCTTCTTTGGATCTCTTAAGCAAATTCATCAGATCATGATATTATTCCTTTGTAATCTTCATGTCAGATTACTGTTCTTGGTTTTCAATGAAACTATTGTCAATATTTTGAGAGTCATGGTTTATCATATTGGCAGCATGTGATCCAGTATGTGGTGGTCCTCTAAAAGATTGATATCCTGGTGGAAAACCATGCTTGATGTAGCAGGTGTCCACTGTGTGATTTGTGCACTTGCAATGAACACAAAATTTGTTACCATGACCACGTCCTCCATTGAATCTTTCATTGCTGATTCTGCCTCCATTGAATCTTTCATTACTGAATCTATCATTCCGATAACGAAATATGGGCCTTTGTTGTACAGCTAGATTAATGATAGCTTGGTTTTCAACTGGTTCATTTGGAGTGACTCCAAGATTTAATCTTATTTCTTGCTGCACTATCAAAGAGAAGGTTTTGTTAATATTTGGGAGTGGTTCTATGAGCATTACCTGTGTTTTGACATGTTCGAATTGATCATTCAATCCCTTGAGGAATCTGATCACATAGTCTCGTTCTCTGATTTCTTTGACTGGATTGACAGCACCACAGATACATGCTGGTAAAGGTTGCAAGCTATCTAATTCATCCCACAATGTCTTGAGGTGTGTAAAGTATTGAGAAACAGATCGATCTCCTTGTTGAATCTTGCTGATATCATCTTGTAAATCAGAGATTCTGAATATGTCATTCTGTGAGAATCTTTCTTTAAGATTGTTCCATACATCAACAGCTTTGTCCATCCATAGTATGGATTGAGCTATTGATTCATCTATTGATTTGTGGATTCAAGAAAGGACCATAGTGTTGCATCTGTCCCATGCCAGAAATAGAGGATCTTCTTCATTCGGTATTACCAAGCTGCCATTAACAATGGTTAACTTGTTCGTGGACTTCAACGCCATTTTCATTCCTCTGACCCAAGTGTGATAATTTCTCCCATTGAGAGGAGGAGATACAAGTATCAGTGAAGGATTTTCGTTTGGGTGCAGGTAGTAGTGATTGGAAGGGTTTGTTATGAACTCTGGAAGATTTGGAATCGGGTTTGCCATGATGATAGCAAAAAGAAACAGCCGAAGAACAGAGATGAGCAAGAAAGAAGATGAAGGATAAGAAAGCAAGAAGGAAATAAGAAAGAGATTCAAGAAAGGAATTTTGTAGAATACCAGAGCTCAACTATGCTCTGATACCATCATAGAATGCAGTAAAACTGAATATCTCATTGTATTGGATGAATAGAAACTGTACATTGCTCACTTATATATACACCAACTATACATATGAAGCTGATATAGTTCGAGCGGGAAAGCTAACAGTATAACTAACTGATACTGTAACTAACAACTGAATAATGAAATAACTGTAACTAACTAACTTTAACTTATCAGTAAAAGTTAATATTAACTAACAGTAACTTCTATGCCTAATATAGCACTTCGTATTTGTGGAATAATTGACTTGATGTTGTTGGCTACGATGATCTTAATGAACATAAGGCTCAATTTGTTCCTTTGTTCTCATACCTTATGGTGTCTATTGTTACTTTGCTCTCATATTATGGTGTCGTTTCTTTTACTCACTGCTTATTTTGGCAATAGTAGTGGATTTATTCGTAAGGAGAACCAAATCAAGTTCCATAAGTGAAAATTGGCGTATTCACGTCATTTAGAGAAATTCACACCAGTATACAGTAATAAAATATCAAATGAAGCTTATAAACTCACGAAAAAAGCAACAATGACTTAAGAATACATAAAAATCTCATAAAAATCATAATTGTGATTCAGATATAAAATCATACAATTATAAAATAGTACTTCTTTGGATAGTTACTAAAAAAATACTTATCATAAATAAATACCAAAAGATTAGCAGATAGTTATATATTTTCAATCAAATACATTTGTTATCTTCGGATAATGGCTTTTTGACCCTTTTGCCTCTCATTAATTAATTAATAATTAATTTGTCCCTCTCCAAGAACTATCCACCATCTTGCCCCCATTTAGTCGATTAAGATGAATTTTTAATCGACTAAATGGTCAAAATACAGAAAAAATGATGACCGAAATTTAATCGACTAAAAATCCCTCTTAGTCGATTAAATTTCGGGGAGGTTTAATTGACTAAAATCGTTATTTAGTCAATTAAATAGCGACAGAACAGTTTTTAAACCCCCCCTCCCCCATTTTGCAGATGGGGTTATTTCAAACCCTAATCGATTAAGGGTAGCTCCAAACCCCCAAATTCTCACCTCATCCAGAACCGACCCAAACCCCTCCCCCTGGCCTGTCGATTGCACCATCAAATCACTGCACCTTGTGAAACTGAGTGGGTAGGTCACGTTTTGGCACTTGCATTTTGTTTTATGTTTTGGTTATTATTATTTTTTCCTTTACATGATATTGTTTCTGTTTTTTTTTCTGTTTTATGGTAGAACGTTGTTTTATTTTTTTGTCTTGATAAGTTATTGATATTGTTTCATCAACATAAACATTAGGGATTCGAAATATTTTGCCCTTTTCATGATTTTGATTTTTGAGTTATTGATATTGTTTCCACTTGCATTGTAGGTACGCTTGTTAAAATGGTTGGCCGTAGAAGATCAAGCAATGCTGAAGGTGAGAGACGCACGAAGCAACGACAAGACCGGCCTTCTTCGTCAAGGCCACAAGACGAAGAGCCTGATACTGTCTACCTCCCATTTGGATACCTGTTTGAGGATGACCCATCGGTTCACGCTGCATTTGTACGTGACCATCTGAACCGACCCTTATGTCCTCCAAAATCATTGGATACATCATTTTTTATGGCGGAGGGATTTCAGATTGTGGCGGTGTTGGAGGCAGCACATCTGAGGGTTTTGGCTGAGATGTTGTGTCCATATTCAGAGTTGATGGTGCGGGCCTTCTACCATAACCTCAGCTACGTACAGGGTGAGTTGAGGTCGAGGGTCTGCGGTGTGGACATCATCATAACGACTTCAGTATAGTTGGAGATACTGGGCTATGACTTTGATGCTGAGCAAATTGGGGGCAGGATGGTGGATAGTTCTGGGGGAGGGGCAAATTAGTTATTAATTAATTAATGAGAGGCAAAAGGATCAAAAAGCCTCGGATAATCTATACATATTTAATCTAAATAATAATATGCCTTAAAATGTCCACTAAATATGGAATATGATTTACCTTTGGGTAAATCCCTAATTTCTAATAATTAATGACGCCAATTTATTCATTTAATGAAGTATTTCATAAGTTTGATCATTTTTTTATTTTTATTTTTTGTAAATAAAGTTTGATCATTTTGGTATCTAACAAACTATGACAATGCGTGAAAATAACCATCAAATTAATCTTAAAGCATTATAAAACACAATGCATGCTTTCATTCGAAACATAAGGTCATATTTATGTGTAAGCTGCAAAAAATGAATTCAAAATGATGCACGCGGGTTGCACGCACACACAAAATGCTTGCTTTCAACAAATACATATAAGGGTATAGATTTTATCATGTTATCCATGTGAATTCACATGTGAAAAATATCAATAATTTCATGAATTCATTCAATATCGCAACTCACCTCTTAAAAACATCAAAAGCAATCCAATCCATTCACGAAGGATATAAAATGAAAATGGATATTGCAATTAATAGAGCAATAATATTCACTTTGTGATTTCAATTGATTCGAATATTTGAATATTGCTAAAATATAAATAAAAAGGCACAAAAATCAAATCAAAGTAATAACGGAATCACAAAAACACCTTTGAACACTGAAATCAAGTGAATATATCAAATTTATTGACATATTTATTAATACACTTCTATTCTACTCCAAATTTTGTTACTGCCATTTGAATTCGACGAGTTTATCTAAACCAAAGCCACAATCTTATAAAATTGCATTCTCTAAACGAATCAGTCATTTAAAAACAATTTTTGAGGTAACATTCATGAATTAAAAATCCAAATATCAATGAAAAATCATGAATACTCAAGTCTAGAGAAATATCAAATTCTTCATAAATTAGGTGGAACAAGACTAGATATTATTAATACTTGGTTTACGAAAACATTCACCAATTAAATTATAGAAAATATTTAATTTTTACAATCATACTCTGATACCACACGTAAGAAATTATCAAACATCATGACATAATACTTGTGGTTTTGAACTTAGGGTTTATCATGCAAGAACACAATTAGGATCTTCAAAAATCAAATAGTCTACCATGATTATTTTATATTCCATAGACACATGCCCAATATTAATGCAAGGTGTGATGATGGCCATCCTTAGGACGATTTCTCTCTATATATCTTTTGGCTTAAAGTGTTTTCTCTTGGGGAGAATAATGCTTATATAAAGGGGAGAAAAGACCAATCCCATATATATCTCATCATCTGTATATATCTATCTTTTGGCTTAATGTGTTTTATGTTGGGGAGAATTAATCAGCCTTTCAACCCAATTAGGGTCAAGAAAAATTTAAGTGGTGTCAAACATTAAAATGTGAAACGTTAATTAATCACGGTTAATTAGTCACATTTAAAACATGATTAATTTTTGAAATTTAACTGGGGCCAAAACCCCTCCCACACATAATGTGGCTTCGTCACTATGAAGAATAATGTTCATATGAAGGGAAGTAAAGACCAACCTTATATATATATCATGGTATACCCAATCAATGCTTGAGATTAATTTTTTTTTTTAATTATTATTGATTGGGCCACACCAATAGATAAGAGGCTCTTGATATTTCTAACAAATAAAATTTGAACAAATTTAGTCTAACATAGTAACATAGTGGGGTTGGATATGTGTTCGATTCCCGCTGAATGCATTCTTGGGGAGGGGGCTGAACCTTTAGCCATCACTGTTCCCCCGCACTCCGGATTAGTCCCATAGCCGGCTCAAAGAGTCGAAGCTCGTGGGGATACCGGAGGGAGCCAACTCGTCTCAAAGAGATAATTAGGGTTGGGTAACTCAAAAAAAAAAAAAACAAATTTTAATTTGGAGATATTCATTATTTAAAATCAATAATAATTTAAATTTTAAAATAATATATACATATTAAAATGTATAATTAATGAGATATAACTTTATTAAATAATTAATGACACATGTCACTGTGTAAGCATAAAAAATAGTAAAAAGTAATAAAAAATATCAAACTATATAATTTTGATAAATAATTTTCAAAATATATTATTTTAATTTTTTTTTTTTTTTTTTTGATAACATTAATTTATTTTTTTAAACTATATCACTTTAGTAATGAGTTTTACTTTTACTTAGGTGCATTTGACTTTGACTGCTAAGATAACTAACAAAATCCTTGCTTACAAAAAAAAAAAAAAAAAAAAAAAAAAAAACTAACAAGAATATGTTGGGACCAAGGTTGTTAAAATCGCGTGGAATATTGTCGGATCGTACGATCCCACGATTTTTTCCCTTCTAACGAGCTGAATCGCACATAAGATCGTTTTCTTCTCAGATCGATTGGGATCGACGTGTAAACACGTAGAATCAGTAAGATCGGACGATCCCACAAATCTAGCAATTCAAGAGAAAAATCACAAAAAGAAGAGTGGGAGAGAAGAAGAAGTTGGTTGTTGTCATCGGCGACCATCATTGAAAGAGGGAGAAAGAAAGAAGTCATCCTTATTGCTTGAAGTAAGTAGAGGACAATTCTTTTTGAAGAGGGAAGAAGACTGTTTTTTTCTTCTTCTTTTTTTGAAATCAGAGGAAATAAAGACAAGAATTGAAAGCAAAAACACAAAGAAACTTCCTCCTAGTTTCAGATTATACAGTCCTTGAGGAGCAGGTCGAAGGTCGAAGCAAGCCACCGGTGGAGATTCAAGATTGGGTTTTTTTTCCCCTCGAAATTGCAGTAAAACAATCTCGTACGAGAGAAATAGAGGAAACAACAATTAATCTGTGTGCTTGTTTCTAATTGGTTCAGAGAGTTGAGGATTGCCAACGTGGATGATTTGTGTTTCTTTTATGAGAGCCCTTTTTTGTCTATTTACAATTTTTTCGATTTCCTATACGATACTGGTTTAGGAATTTTGATAAAATCATTTTAAAAAAAATTCAGTTATATGATTAATAACAAAAGAATAGTCCATTCAGTATTTTTATTTCATTTAATTATTTCCAGGTACAGATTTATAAAAAAAATATTGAAAAATCATTGTATTTTATTTTATATGTACAGGTACGATTTTACGATCCGTATCGATCTTACGATTTAAGATTTTTTTATCCCCTCCCGATCTTAGTTAAGATCTCGATCTTAACAACATTGGTTGGGACTTCGGACAGAGTGATGAAATCCACCACTTTTCTTTACATTCTTTCAGTTCCACTAATTTACTTGTCAGTTATATCCATGTTCATGTTGGGTATATTATTAATATAATCCAATAGTATGTTCACATATAAGCCCAATAGGTGAAAGCATGGTTATTTGGGTCCATATGGTCTGGAGCCCAATAGCTTGCATTATATCTAGGGTTTCCTAAGCTGGAGGTGAGATATGGTCTGGGTCCATAGGGTTCACATATGGTCTGGAGCCCAAACTTTGATGTCTCTTAGTGTAATACTTCAAGCACCTCTAGACCCTTCTCTCTCAACCTCATAACCTCCAACAATCTTGAAGTATTAGCTTCGTGTGTCGGATTTGAGCGAGTAAGGTGTCTATTCGAAGATCTCATCGAGTGGAACTCATATTTTAAATCACTTTCGCGATTCGAGGGAAGGATTTATCGGGATCTGAGTTTGAAGAAACTGGAGCCGCAACTTTTCGGTCCAGATCTCGAAAATTTCGGCCATTTTCAGAAACTGAAACCTAATGGGCTTTGTTCTACTCGTCGAGACGATCGTTTTGAGTGGTCAATCGCCTTAAAAGGAAATCGGACGAAGGAGATATGGCCGTTTGAAGTTTTAGGTACACTTTTATGCGGGGAAAAATATTCCTACGAAAAGGAATATTCCGAGGGAATATTCTGTTAGTTGAGGAATATTCTGTAGGGGACATTTTAAAAATTAGAAAATATTCCGGTGAATTTCTGGCAACAGGGGCAGTCCATCTTAAGGTTTTTGGGCGCTCCGGATCTGTTTTTGGGGTCTATTTTGGCAAATACCAAATCTACAGAGCAATTTGATGAAAGTTAGAGTCTTTGCTTTAATTTGTGAAGTCTGTGAACTACAAGGTGCACTATTTCTTACTCTTAGCTCTGATTAAAATGTCTAAATATTGTTCCTATGATATTATGAAATGAAATCATTTGATGTTATTGAATTTTATGGTTGGAAATTACATGTTCAATTTTGCATGTAAGAACATGAAATATTCCATAATGTATTAGATGATTTTGCATTTACCATTGAAAATTGTGGATTAATATCAATGAAACAAAGATGGATATTTTGGTAGGGATTACGTGCTAAATTCTCTAAATATTCATCTAGCTATAACTTGTAGTGAATATAAGACGATGAAAAAAAAGATATGAAATCACTTGAATGCTTAGTTCCAAAACAAGACGGGATCTCCAAAAACTCTCATAGCTGAGAAGTTCTTTGAATTCAAATTTGATACGAATTTAGTTAATTAAACTTGAGAACATAAGGAACAAGCTAAAAGATGATAAATCTGATATGTTTGATAATCTGTTTGTCGATCTTGCATTGAGTAAACTACCTGCTGAATAGAGTTCTTTCAAGACTGAAAGAACAAAGTGAACTGGAAAAATTAAAGAGGTTAATTTATATTTAAGATCAAAACTATTCTAGGAAGAGTTTGGAACAAATAGGACAATAAAATTTAATTGTCTACTTAGTTTCACGTTCCAATAAACCTCAGAAGAAGTCCAAGTCACCAAAAGGTGAATCCTCTTCGTAGTTAGAGGCCAAAAAGACTATCTTCAAAAGAAGAAGAATGACAAGTGCCATAACTGTGGAAAGTGGGATCACTGGGCAGTAGAGTATAAGCTACCAAATAAGTTAAAAAAAAACAACACACCACAAAATGAGGCTAATATGTTAACTAATGAACCTGAGCCTCAAGCTTTCATTGGAATGATGAAGAATGGAAAGGCCAGTGTCTCTTTTGAGTGGTGGTTGGAGAGCGGTGCTACCTGTCATACTACAAATGATAGGAATTTACTCACTAAGGTCATAGAAATGAAAGACACAGTGGAAAATTGCAACGGTGATGAGACAGATATGACTCGTGTTGGAACTGCAAATTTAGTGCTTTCTTCAAGTAAATTACTAACTCTAAAACAGTTAGAGTAGTACTTTTACTTAAAAGAAAATTTATATCCTTGCTTGATAAAGCTTGTATACCTTTCTCAACTATGAATGGTAGACTAACTTTATTTGTTAACTCTTGTTATTTTGGTGTGCATTCATGATTAATGGTATGTATAGATTGAGTTTAGATACTGTGAGCATAAACCATGTGAGTTCAACTTTGATTAATCCAATGTTGTTACATAATATACTTGGAAATGTGAACTACAAGAAAATGCAACATCTAGCTAAAACTCTTGATACTCTATTAAATGCTTCTATTCGATTTGACAAATGTGAAGTATGTGCACAAACTAAGATCACTAGAAAACCTTTTAAGTCGGTTTCTAAAAGCACACAACTTCTTGATCCGATACATTTTGACCTTTGTGACTTTAGAAATTATATTACTAGAGGTGGTCAGAAGTACTTAATAACATTCATAGAAGATTTTTCTAGATATTGTCATGTTTATTTGTTGAAATCAAAAGATGAAATTTTTGAAAGGTTTTAGATTTTTAAGTCAAGAGTAGAAAATCAACTCAACTTGAAAATTAAGAGGTTTAGGAGTGATAGAGGAGGAGAGTACACAATGACAGGGTTCAAGGAATTTTTGCGCTTCAGAGGGCATAATACTTGAAACCACTGCTCCTTACTCACCCCAATCAAATGGTGTTGCTCAGCGCAAGAATAGGACATTAACTGAAATGTTAAACTCTATGTTACTTACAACTAGCATGCCATCCTCCTATTGGGGAGAAATAGTTATAACTGCCAATCACATCTTGAACAGGTTGCCGCACTTTAAGTTGTCTATGACTCCTTATGAGATATGGCATAAGCGTTCTTGTAGATATGATACTCTTAAGAGTTGGAGATGTATTGCTTATGTAAGAATAAAAGATCCTAACAAACCTAAGGTGGGACCTAGAACCATTACTTGCGTATATCTAGGAAGTGCAGAAGACAATGCTGCAAATAGATTTTTGGATCTATCTACAACTGGGGTGATAGAATCCAGAGATGCAGAATTCTTTGAGAATAAGTTTATCAAAGATCATGGCTTGAGTGTTTTCGGATCTACAGATATGATTTTAGAATCTCCTATAGAATCTGAAGCAAGCCCTTCTGACACTTACCCCACACAACTGGCTGTTGAATCAGTTCCAGTTAGAGTATCTACGAGAGAGAGAGTTCCCAAAGACTTTGGCGAGGATTTTGTCACGTACCATCTAGAGAATGATCCATTCTCCTATCAAGAAGCAATGAGATCTAGGGAATCTCTACTGTGGGCAGAAGCCATAGATGATGAAATGAGCTCTCTGTTGCAAAATCATACTTGGTAGCTAGTCAATTTGCCGAAAGGGGCTAAGGCTATATACTATAAGTTAGTACTGAAGAAAAAACTGAATAGTGATGGATCAATGGCCAGATACAAAGCTCATCTAGTAGCTAAAGGCTATAGACAACAAAGTGATGTAGACTATTTTGATGTCGACTCACCTGTGTGCCATCTATCGACTATAAGAATTCTTCTTGCTTTGACATTTATTGAACACTATATAGTGCATCAAATGGATGTAAAGAAAACTAATGGATGACATGTTAATTCTTAGCTCTGATCATTCTGTAATGAGTGACATGAAAGCTAATTTAGCTAAAGAATATGACATGAAAGATCTTGGTATTGCTAATATCATTCTTGGTATGAAAGTAATCTTTGATAGGCAAGTTATCTCCCTTAGCCAGACTTATTATATTGAGCAGCTACTTTCTACATGGGGATACAGTGTGTGCAAACTGAGTGAGACACCATGTGATTATAATAAAAGGACTGAGTCCTCATGAAGGGACCAATATGGATCAGTTAAAGTATTCAAAACTGATTGGTAGTCTCATATATGCTGCAAGTTGCACTAGACCTGACATAGCCTTTACAGTTGGCATGCTGAGTCATTTCACTAGTAATCCTAGTAAAGAGCATTGGGATGCCCTCGATAGGCTGATGCGATATCTTAAAGGTACTAAAGATTATGCTCTACACTACTCTGGTTATCCTTCAATTGTGGATTAATATTTTGATACGTCATAGTGTTCAGAAATCAGAAATAGTGAGTTCACCAGTGGATATGTATTCACTTTGGGTGGAGCTACTATTGCTTGGAAATCTAAAAGATATACTTTTATTGCATTGTCGTCTATGGAATCAGAACTTTTTGCTTTAGCCTTAGCCGGCAAAGAGGCAAAGTGGATAAAGAATCTGATTATGGACATTCCTTTGACTCGGCTAAAGAGTAATTCTTTAAGCCTATTTTGTAATCAAGCAGCTGTCCAAGTTGTTAAAAATGCTCTCTTTAATTCAAAGAGAAGATATATAAGATTGAGACATGCGTTGTTGAATTATCTGAGAAAACAAGGAGTTATCACCTTGATCAATGTGAGATCGAAGGATAACTTGGTTGATGCTCTCGCAAAAGATATGCCTAAAGATCGATTATTCAAAACAATGGGGGAAATGGGGTTAAAGACTATATAGACAAGTCTTAAATACCATTTACTTACCTTTTAATTATGTGTTTTGAATTATCGTTTGTAAATTGTCTCATTCCAAACTTGATGAAGATAACTTGAACCTGATTCAAAGGTTCTACCTGGAAAACTTGTGTTATTCCAAACTTGATGATACAATCTAACCAGGTTGGACTATCTTTTTGGTTAAATGATCTCATACCAAACTTGATGCTAGATTATTTGACTTTGAGGAATCAGTAATTGTGACATTCCAAATTGAAACAATGAAATAGTTGTTTGCATAAGAAGCCTATGGGTCATGTTCTTAATTGAAACTTGACATCACATGACTAGGTTA